>NW_022196897.1:123891755-123895005 GCF_008632895.1 Mastomys coucha | reverse complement strand
CAGAGACAGAGACAGAGACAGAGACACAGAAACGGAGAGAGAGAGTGACATAGAGAGATAGTGACAGAGACAGAGAGACTGAGAGAGAGACACACACAGAGAGCTACACAGATAGAAACAGAGACAGAAAGATATGCTCTGATATCAGGTTGTTCACCTGCAAGTTTTACCAGTGGGTTAGTTGTTGAAATAAACATAATTTCAGCTAATTCAACTCCAAATCTGAAATTGTGCTAATGGTGGACTTGTCGGTGATTTTCTTGCACAGATCAGATGAAGTAATCCATCATCAAGGACTTATGTGGGTTTATTTAACAAACTGAAAGTGACAAGTTCCAACCAGAAAATTTAGCTGAAACGAATGAGGAACTTTGCTGGTAACCTAAGCTATCTGCAGAAAGCGAGGTATGGTGGCACATGCCTATGACTCCAACACTAAGGAGATAGAGACGAGAAGCCCACTATAAGATTGAGGGCATAGCTCTCTATATAATGAGTGCCAAGACAGCTATGGGGACATAGGGAGGTGCTGCCTTAGGAAGGGAAGAAGAAAGGAAGGCATGGAGGGAGGGAGACAGGGTTATAGTGAGAGATGGGGGAAAGGGGCAAGAAGGAGAGAAAAACAAAGAAAAGAAAGGAAAGAGATCAAGAGCTGGAATGAGCTCTCTCTCTCTCTCTCTCTCTCTCTCTCTCTCTCTCTCAGTCTCTCTCTCATACACACACACACACACACACAGGATCCATCTACTTTGAAACCATACATATTTTCTCTTGCCTTACAACTCGTCCAGGTGCTGATGGCATTCTCACATCAGTGGGACTCTTTTAAAGGCATGGATCTCATATGCTATAACATCAATGTCAAACTTGATTGACATTGATGTCTGTGACTGAATGTTCAGCATTCAGCAGCTACTCCATAGCTTTCACCTAGAGTCAGGAAGAAATGTTTTCCTGAGGGATGGATGATCTCAGAAGAAAAGCAAATCTGCAGCTAAGTACTTACAGAAGAAACCAGACCAGCCGTGTTTTCCATGTGTTGTGTCTTTATAATAATTAATACATCTATCTGAGCACTTCCCCCTATAAAATAGGAATACCAATAAATGTTTTACTAGGATCTTTGAAGATTAAAATGGATAACTTATGGGTAGAGATATTGAATAAAACATGTTGTGCTTTCAAATTGTGGTAAGATGATGTCACATATTGCAGTGAATTAATTATGGAGCATTTACCAAACACATAGGAATTTTTTATTAGTTTTATAAAATGTAAAAAATAAATATTCAATGGCTACCTTTTCAATGTTAGCAGTCAAACCCACCACACCATAAAAACAGGAGGTCAGAGGGAGGGAAGAAGCTGAAGGTGGCACATTATTTTGTCAGTTCTTTCTTCAGAGTAGTTATTCTCTGTTGAGAGTGACACAAGGTTATGTTTAGAGAAGTGCCAGCTCTGAACCATTTCCTCCCTTTATTCTCAGAAATCAAAAATGATCCAGCATAAAGCATTCGCAGCTGTGTTGGGGAATGCACTAGTCACGCCTCAGCAATTTATGGCCAATTTTCCATTAATAATAGAGAACGAAGAGTGGTTCAATCACTTCACTATCTAAATACTTGTTCTTAAGAAAGGGGGAGAGAGAGTACAATAGTTTTTATTCTGTTTCTGAAAGAGCATTAATTCAATATTGTGTATCTTTGAAGAAAAACATTTAGATGGCTCTAAGTGGTAGGAAGTTAGACTAATCAGGAAATATTCATAACAGCCTGTGTGTGCAGTATTACCTAGAGTCCCTGGAGAGAGACTGAGAGATAGACCTGAAATCCATGGTGCAATAGAGGTGCACTGAATGGTGGAGGGAGAGAAAGAAGAAGACTGGACTTGAGTCAAAAGTAAGAGTCTCAGAAAAGAAGTGGATTCTTGCAGTAAGAACCTCAAATTATAGGTCACCAGAGGGCTAAGGTAAATAAGAGATACAAATAAGAATAGGAAACAAAAATCGAGATGAAGAAGGAGCCAACAATCCAGAGTGGCTAAGATGACAAATTTAGAGGAAGTTAAAGACAGACTGACAAACTTTTGTCCTAGCTGGAAGATGTAACACTTTCCTAGGACATGCATACTAGTGCCCTTCAAGTAAAAAAAAAAAAAACAAAAAACTGTCAGCTGCAAAGAGAGACCCTGTACAGTTTAAATATAGGGTTAGACATTGCTTCACTGTCTGAAGAGGAAGAGACAGCGCTTGAGTCCCCCCAACGGCAGATGTCTTATGTAGTTTCTACTTAATGCATAGACTTAGCTACTTTTCTACTGGCATGGTAAGGCACCCTGATGACCAAGGCAACTCACAGAAGAGTTTATTGGGGGTTTAGAGTTTCAGAAGATGAGCCCAGGTACATCATGGAGGGGGAGCATAGCAGCAGGCAGCAAGCATGATGCTGGAGCAGTAGCTAAGAGCTCACATCCTGATCTACAAGCAGGAGGCAGAAAGAAATCTAACTGGCAATGAGTCAATCATCAGTGGGAGGAGAGGCCCTCGGCCCCGTGAAGATTCTGTGCCCCAGTGTAGGGGAATGTCAGGGCCAATAAGTGGGAGAGGGTGGGGTGGCAAGCAGGGGGAGGGGGAAGGCAACAGGGGTTCGTTCTTGTTGTTTTGTTTGTTTGTTTTTTGGAGGGGAAGCTGGGAAAGGAGAAACCATATGACATGTAAATAACTAATAAAAATAAATTAAAAAAAAATTAGAGAGCACACTCCTAGTAACACAATTCTTCCAGCAAGACTCCACCTTCTAATCCTTCCCAAACAGTCCCTGCTATCTGGGATCAACTAAATGAGCCTATTGGGGTCATTCTCATTAGACCACTCCATCCACTGGCCCACCAATTCTCTCAGCTCTCTGTATTTGATTTTTTTTTTTAATTCGTGTGAATTTTAACCTGGGTTTCTTCAAAAGAAAACCTCTGGTCAAGCTATGAAAACACAGGGAGGAGTGGGGAAAGGAGCCATTGGAGGGCTGTCACTGGATAGATAGGTGACTATGGAAAATCGGGGGATTAAGTAGAGAGTTTCGAAGACAGAAGGCTGGGAAGTTTCCTCCAGTTGTACTTAACCATTGTGAATTTCATTCCTCGGGGGTGACTCTAGGGTGTACCAAATGATACAGCATTTCCCAGACTTCCCTCACGTAGAGGAGCATGGGTACTTGAGGAGGTAAGATGCCAAAGCAAGGCTGCTGGCATTCTC
>NW_022196897.1:123834276-123891745 GCF_008632895.1 Mastomys coucha | reverse complement strand
CAGCCCAAGCCTCCTGTCTAGTAGCCCAGCAGGCTTATTTATGCCGAAGATCATCCATTTTACTAGAAATCAATTGCAATTATTACCAAATCTATTAGCATTCTAATTGACAATATATAAGCAGCTAAGTGGTATGTAAATAATTAGATTTATGCAAATCAATGAAATATGAGCTTGGGAGGGGTAAAAGTGATTCAGTGAAAAATAACATAAATATTTCCAACAGCTCCCATGAAAGCGAGTCAATAAAACCAAGTTGAATAAGGTGTAGCTCCCAAAGTGTCAGAGGAACCTATAGAAACTGACTTCAAAAGTTACATTAACTGTGCTTCAATGTAAAGAAACTGAAGGCAGGAATCTTAAGGCATGTGTTAGTGGTGGGATTTATGAGGAGAGACAACATAACAGGCCAATTAACAGACCCAGAGTCAGAGAAGAGACTTACTTTACATCAAAGATTGGCAAATGAACGTCAATTTATATGCTTTAAGCTTTGTAAAGGTATTTAAGGCATGAATAAATCATCTTCATGATCACTTGCTTTAAACATATCTTTTCAGAGAATCAACCGACGACCAGCCTTGTGTTTGTTGCATGACACCTACCTATGTAAGCTTTCCACAATAAAATAAAATAAACAAAGTACAGGGAGCAAATACTTCCACAAAAGGATGGAAACTGGGATTTAAGATTGCAAAGGTGAGGCTTTAAGGGCACCGATGAGTTGGAATAACAAGCTGGATAGGATCGCATGTATCTATAATTCCAGCACCTGACTGGTGAGAGGGAAGACAGACACAGGGAAATCACAGAGAAGCTAGTCTAGTGCATACATTTCGGTGGCAGACACGAGAACGAGCCTGCCCCAACATGGTGGAAGGCAAGAAGCAAGTCCAGAAAGCTGTCCTCTGACCTCCACGTACACGCGGCACCATGCATAATGGCAGACAGTCACCTGTGGATGGCCACCCCTCATGTGCTAGTAATAAATAAATAAATTAATTAAGTAAATAAATAACTATAATGAACAAATAAAATTTAAAGGTTAAGGTTTACATGTTTGGTTCAATCATGAGGAACAACAAACAAACAAACAACAGATAAACAATAAAATGAAACACATATTTAGGAAAGAAATACTCAAGTTTCATGAATGTGTCTTGGTTAAACACCGCACAGTTACAAAACTGGCTCAACAACTTCAGAAAATAAAATCGTTTAACTGATCTTCACAATACAGCTACCAAATTCTTGGAGACATGAGATTGATGCGGTTTAAGGCCTAGAGACCAAATGGAGTTCCACATTCTTGTCATTTAACACTAAACACAGTTCCCGTAGTGCTCTGGCTATGTGACGCTTGTCATTTTAGAAGATTTCCCCTGGTTCCTCGGGTTGACTGGGGCTGGACGAGCCAGACTTGGCAGCTTAAAACCATGCCGTGTCTTCACCGCAGACTAGATTAGTTCTAGAAATTTACAGCAAGCCTAAGGATTTGGGATTTCTTTTTATGGGGTTTCAATTTTTCAAAACAAGGTAACCACATAGAGAGCTCTTTCTCCATGACCTTAAGTCATCTATTGGGTGAGTAAATGTAATTACAAATGACTACGGTCATGTTTCTGAGCTTGCATGCATAAAACAAGAGAATTTCCAGTAAAGCTGAAAACTTCCTTTCACTTATTTCGCCTGTAATTCCAGAAATAATTAAAGCTAGGCCTATAAAATGAAATAAAATTCAGTAAAAGAACAGAAACATCTGTGATGGTAACTTCTCAGAAATATCAAAGACCTTACAGAATTCAGCTTTAAATATCAATTAATCTATTTTAAAAATGAAGCACAGTGCCTCTTTTTCCTTTTAGTGGTGTCAGCCTGCCCCAAGACAGACCCCTGGGGCAAAATTACCAATGGAAGCTTTCTCAGCCACGCTGGTGGGCTGCCCTCCTCAGGTCCTGCCTAAGTCCCCTTCAGTCCGTGGGAGGTCTCAGATGCACGAGAGGGGACCGCTCAGCCTGCTGTCCAAATTGCCTTTCTCACTTTCTAACAAAGTAGCCTTTCACTGTCTTTTGTCTTTAGGATGTTGTCACTAAACTCATTTGTACTCCAGGAGAGCTGGGGTCTATTTAGGCTGAACTCTCTAGACCTTGGAAGTGTGACAGACAACACGTTAACTCCTTCATCTTTAGAACCTGTATGCTGCTGATGATACCTGAAACACAGAGAGAAATAGACATATCTTTCCATAGTGTTGAGACTTATTAAATAAATAAACCCTTGAGCCATCTCAATTTTCTTGGCTTCAACTCACCAAGTACTATTGATTTCACTTTATAGATTTGACCATGGGCAATTATAGGTCCTTTGAATATAATCCGAATTATTAACGTTCTTTTTCAGATAACAATTTCAGATATTACAATTTCTACAAAACTATTTGTTGCAGAATGATTACTAAATGGCTATCAAAGTCTCAGAAGCCTTACTGAAGACAAGCACATGGAACTGATACAAAATGTGAGGAGAGCCACTGCAGGTGTTTGTATATAAACAAATCCAGTCAGAAAATCTGGTTCAAGAACCAGTTCAAAGTATAGAGCCCAGGTCTAGACAGTGGTTTGGGTGTGCCACATTGAGGAGTGGATCTCTGAGGGTCAAGGGGGCAGAGTTAGGTTTGTCATCTATTGATATTGTGACATATGCCAGATGGTCTGATGCTTATCAGTGTGGTCTACCAGGCACTGCAGGAAACAGGTGACAGGCTTGTGACATTTGTCGTGTTTGGATGTTCAGAGGCCTGTGTGTATTTCTGACTTCAGTGGAAAAGTTATAGGTGGTGCTATTGATTTGCATAAATAAGTTTTATTCCCTGTCTGTGCCTCATTGTTATCCATGGATGGTGGCTGTTTACATGAAGAGACAAAACATAACATTGTTTCTGCCTCTGCATTGGCTGTCAAAGCATTACCAATTGCTTTTTTATAAAATGACATCACTCAGAGGGAAGCAAAGTATCGCCTGAAAGAAAGATGTAACTGTATGTAGTAGCTTAGAGTTGGCCACAGCCTGCTCTTCACATGTGTCTATGGATCCATGTTATATAACACATGCCAGGGCACAGAAAGTGATTCACTGAAGTTGGACACTTCAAAATACTGAAGTGATTAGACTTACAGGAAAGTGGATGTCTTTCAGAAGCTCTTTGAACAATTCTTTCTCCCACCAAGAATTTATCCTGCTGAGAAAATTTCTTCCCCACAATATTGCATTTGTCTAAGGCCCTGGGAACTGCTTAAATTAGCATAGCAAGTCAACTACCAAAGGAGATACCAAACCCAAATACACTTTACATGTATGATCACCAGCTCAGACAGACCTTGTGAAAGACTTCCTCTCTGAATAAGACAGCTTTTACCTACAAAGAAGTTCAATCCCCCATTTTCTCTGAGCTATATATAAGTTACTCCCAGGAAGCCAAGAGAAATTGTTCCTGGTGATTCTTTTTGGGCTCATTCCTACCTTCTCAAAATCATTTCTTATCCCTTTCAAATTGTCTATTTTCTATTATTATTCTCTTCCACTGCAGAAATTATTTAGTCTTCAATCTTGTGAGACTTCTTTGATATTTTGTTTGTTTTCTAGACAGGGTCTCACTTTGTAGCCTCTACTGACCTACAATTCACTATGTAGACCCGGCTAGGCTCAAACTCAGAACTGCCTCTGTATCCTGAGTGCATAGGCCATCATGCCTAGCATGTGTTGATTCTGATATTTTGTATAGTTCTTATACTTGTACATGTAAATAAATGTGTATGCTTTTCTACCACTGATTTGTGTACTGTCAACTAGTTCCAACAGAGTTTTAAAGAGTGAGAATTAAACTTGTATTACCTTTGTCTCTGTACATAAGAAAGGAAAAGGGACAATTAAGATTGCAGGGTGAATTAAACTGGCTGTCATCTCACCATAAAAATAGATTACTATGTATTATTTAGGTAGGCAATATCATCACAATTTAATTATAGAAGAGGCAGATAAAAACTAAGAGTTCATATACTATGATGAGAGAAAGCTTTGACAGGCCTTTAATGGCTGAAGATAGGAGGGACTTTAAGTTGTTCTGCCTTGTTCTTGAGCTCCAAAAAACCACCCTGAAGCCAACTCTGATGCAATCTCTTTAGGGTCTTTATTTACAAGCTTGAGCTTAGGCCTATTTACCACCAACCTTGAACCATCAAGATGATTTGGTGAAGAATCCTTGAACCCTCATTGGGATAAGGTATTATAGGAAATGGGAGCAAGCAAGGGGATGTCTAAGCTAGCAAGCATTTAATTGAATGACCCTTAGAAGCCAACAGGTGGGTGCTCTGAAGCAAAACCATGAACAATCACAAATGGTCTGAAAGTACATCTGACACAATCACACTAATGTTTAATTGCCTGTTGCTAGGAAGTAGCTATGGAGTAACTCTAGGGTATAGGCCAAGGACAGGCCATGGGATCCTTCCTGGTACTTGGGTGCAGTATGGTTCAGCTGCAGGTCAAGTTTTCAGCCCCCTTTTTGAACGATGGAGGCCTGTCCCAAGATGGAGTAGGTTTGATCTCCCAAAGGGATATAGGCAGCCTATACAGGCTGGAAAAGCAAAAGATGAAATTCTCTATTACAAAGTCCAGAAAGAAACTCAGACCTTTCATTATTAAGTTTTAGACTAATGAGACACATTTAGTCTTTTGAGTTCTAACACGAATAAAGGTTGGTGCCATTATAAGTCCCCAAGTTAATGGTATTTTGTTATATCGGCAAGAAACTAATACCCTTAGGTGCCTGATGTTGCTGTTGTTGCTGCTGTTGCTGGGTCTTCAAGTGGGTATGTAGTCTCTGGGGAGACAGAATGTACTTGTAAGATAGTAATGTCAGAGGTGAGCTGGTATGTTTGTTGGTAGGTGTTTCTTCACAGAGTACAAAGGCCTGTAGGTCTGTGTCTAATAGGGGCAGTACTGCTAAATGTAACATACAAATTCTTGGCCACACTGAAGGGAAATCAGCTACTCAGCTACTGGGCTAGATTGAGGAACTAATGTGTGGAAGGAGGACATGCCTTCATACTCTTCACCTTTTCAGGTTCTGTATTTAACTTCTGAGTGAGCAGGCCACATTTTGATTTTCGTAAAGGAAGACTCATAGGGAATGGGTATTCAGAGAAGGCAAGAAGAGGACTAGAGAAAGAAGGAAAGGTGGGGCTGATCCAGGAATATTCTGGAAGCACCATTCCCTACCAACCCTAAACCTGATTAAACTAAGCTCATGAAAACTCTAGATAGACTTTCTTTCAGATACTGGTGGAGGAATAAGGCTTTGTACATGCAGCAACATGGGGCTGTGCAGATGATCAGCTGAATCTTCCCATGGAGAAGGCTTCCATTTTCACAGTTCTGGGTACAACAGCTGCTGGTAATGTTCAGCCACTTGTTTCCCTGGAGAGCAGTCTGTAAGAGCTGGCTCTCTCTGAAGGAGAAGGAATGAAATATCCACCTTTTGGTCTTCCTTCTTCTTGAGTTCCTTGTGGAATGTGGGTTGTTCTTCCTGTATTCCAAACTTCTGGGCTAATAACCACTTATCAGAGAGTGCATACCGTGTTTGTTCTTTTGTGATTGGGTTACCTCACTCAGGATGATATTCTCCAGATCCATCCATTTCCCTAAGAATTTCATAAATGTATTGTTTTTAATGGCTGAGTAGTACTCCAATGTGTAAGTCAAATTATCACTATTTGCTGATGATATGATAATATACTTAAGTGACCCCAAAAATTCCACCAGAGAGCTCCTAAACCTGATAAACAACTTCAGCAAAGTAGCTGGATATAAAATTAACTCAAGCAAATCAGAGGCTTTCCTATACACAAAGGATAAACAGGCAGAGAAAGAAATTAGGGAAACAACACCCTTCACAATAGTTACAAATAATATAAAATACCTCAGTGTAGCTCTAACTAAGCAAGTAAAAGA
This sequence comes from Mastomys coucha, assembly GCF_008632895.1. Lineage (NCBI taxonomy): Eukaryota > Metazoa > Chordata > Mammalia > Rodentia > Muridae > Mastomys > Mastomys coucha. The sequence goes on along the minus strand of NW_022196897.1, from coordinate 123,885,736 downwards.
TCTCTTTGACAAGAACTTCAAGTCTCTGAAGAAAGAAATTGAAGAAGATCTCAGAAGATGGAAAGATCTCCCATGCTCATGGATTGGCAGGATTAATATAGTAAAAATGGCCATCTTACCGAAGGCAATCTACAGATTCAATGCAATCCCCATCAAAATTCCAACTCAATTCTTCACAGACTTAGAAAGAGCAATTTGCAGATTCATCATTCTTATTTTAAATGAAAAGACAGACCACATATAAACAATTCATTTAAAAACATGGGCTTCTGTGTAAAAACTGCTAAAACTTTTAAGTAAGAGTATAAGGGACAATTAGCCATATCCATCAACTTTAAGGAACAGTATCCATTTTATAAACAGCATATTGAATGATCCATATCCACATGTGAATAACTACTTTGCTATGTTATTTGTCTCCACAACAATGGCTTTGGGGTTGGCATCGATAATGACAATAAGCCTAAGTGTGGACTCTTGCTTGAGAAAGCCACACAGATACTCTGTGCAGCTAAGATTCCTGGTAAAGAGACATCTCATCATGGTTTATAGATGTGATCTTCTCAAAATCTGGTTTCTGCACCAACAGTGTCTACACCACCAAGGGACTTGCTAATATTTTAGAACTGAAGTTCAGTCCCCAATCCAGGCAGATGAATACAAAAGCACTGGTGTAGCGATTTTGCAGTCTGTTTAATAAGTGCTCTAGAGAACTGTAATATAAGTGGGTGTTTGACCTTTACCATCTAAATGAATAGTCCTGGGATCTAGTGCACTTGAGATTTATCCATGCATTTATGATTCATTGCTTTAATTGCTGACTAGTATTCTATCACATAGATATCCCACAGTGAGTTTGTCCATTCCCTCACTAGGGGAAATTTAGGTTGTTTCTAGATTGAGGCAAGTATGGAAGGGCTCCAATGGTCACAGCACAACACAAGCATCCACAAGTCTTGACCTTCCTCGGGTAAATGCATGATAATGAGATTACTGGGTCATATATATTTTACTTCGTAAGATACCATTAAATGATTTTCCAAAGTGGTTTTACTATTTTGTATTTCTACTAGCCATGTATAAAAATACTTATTCATTCACCACAGATTTCTCAAGGCCAGCTACCTCTTAACTTTCAGAGTAAACTAAGACATTCCTATTTTAAGTTTGGATTCTACTACTTCTAGACAGAAATGTTGCCTAATATAAGAAATTGATAATTAATATTACCAACATTCTTTATATAACTTATTCTTACTCTATTTTTCAACATGTAGGTCTCTGGAATATAGACTATTCTAAGAACCAAAGGGATACATTTTTAACATTTTTCCCCCTCCAAAGATTAAAGGCTTTATTGATATAATTAGCCATAGAGGATTTTGGGAATGTTCTATCTTCATGCATGAGCTAGAGTCTCCAACAACTACTAAAGCAAACTTCTTTTCTACTCTTGGGGAATCTAAGAATGAGATTTGTGAGCATTCCAAATATGGATTATTAATAGTCTCTTCCCATGATGCTGATCATGACCATGGATGGTTACATGAGAATGTGGTATGTCTTACATATGAAACAATAGAAAAATCTCTTAACCATTTGAGATTTTGATCCTGAAGACATTTCACTATGACTCTTACTGTCATCTAAATGGCATGAGCCCCCGCTTGTTGCTAAGCAGCGTTTGGATAGAGGGTTATTAATTCCTGGGAAATTTGAAGTTGAGGTTCATCTTCCAAGAAACTGTTGCCCAATAATAGCTCTGGCAATCATGGTATAAATAACACTTGTCTGGTCTTGCCAGTGAGCGAAACAGAACTAAAGTGGAATTTTATCTGAGACCTTAAATATAGGTCTTGGTACAGGCAGAACCATGAAAATACCATTCTAACAACTTCTTATTAGTGTCACTACTTCAAATGAAACTCTTGTTCATTGGTTCTCAATTGTCCTAATGTTATAACACATTATAACATAATGTTATAACAATTTTCCATGTTGTAGTGACCCCCCCAACCAAAAAATTATTTCATTGCTACTTCATAATTATGATTTATGTAATTTACTGCCACAGTTACAAATCATCATGTATACACCCATGTTTTCAGATCGTCTTAGGTGACACCTGTGAAAGGGTTGTTTGAAACCCAGGAGGGGTTCAGACCTGTAGGTTAAGAATTACTGTTCTCCTGATACATGTGGAATGCCTGGTGCCATTGGGGGAAATCAAACTCTCCAGTTGCCTCTAACACTGATACAAATCTATAGCACACAGAGTAAGTAGACTGCCTTGCCTTCTTTTACATTATGTTCTCCAGAAGAGTCCTGCCTCTACTAAAATCTTAATATAACAAGATATGATGGTGCTCATTAATACCAGTATTTAGAAGGCAATGGCAGCAAGATCTTCAACTAGAGACCAGCCTGGTCTATATAGAAACACCATTACCAGACCCATAATTAACTGACTAAATAAATAAACTACAATGAAAAGATACCGGCTATCTCTTCGTATAATAATTTTATTTCTTTTGTCCCAATTTCAAATTACTTGGATAATTTCATTGAAATACAACATGGCAGTTCACTGAGCTATTGTTTGCTCCATACTTTAAACTAATACTGTTCAGTGTGTGGGTAATTTACTTACTGTTCAAATAGAAACAGAAGGTTGGACTGGGTCATTGTTCAATGTCCACTTCCATGACATTAATCACCACAAATAAAGACAAAGTAACATAACCAAAGATGCTCAGTCCTGTCAGTCATAAGGTAACAGAACTGTATTTTCACACACACACACACGCATGCAATGATGAACAGCACAATCTAAGTTCGAAAGGCCTTCCAACACAGTTCTAATTTTCAGCAAATAAAAACTACAGGCTGGATAGATAGCTCTGTCAAATAAAGTGATTTGCCCTTACCTTACAGCATGAGGATCTGAATTTAAGACCAAAACCCATGTTAAAATGCTGGGTATGGTGCTACATGCTTATAGTCCCAGCACTGGAGAGACAGAGACACAAAGCTCTCCACTGCTATCCAGCTACTACAGCATAAGCAGAAAGCACTGAGCCAATGAGTGACCAGGGTCTCTGTTTCAAAGAAGAAGGACACTATTCCTGAGAATGACACACATACGTACACATATATGTGCATCTGCACACATAAACACATGCGTATGTGCATGCACCAAGGCACTGAAAATATATGCATATAAATATATACATGTTTGCATATAGCATTAGATAATATTCAGCACTTGATTTCAAGGATTCTATTATAGTCAAGCTAAAAGGGGAAATTTATAATTGTGCCAGGATATATCCAAAAATTCCTACTGTCTTTCTTTCACTTTTATTACTTTTCCCCTTCTTCCATTCAGCCACTCACTTGAAGAGATCAATGACAGCTCACACATGGAAATATTCACTATATTAGCTAGGATTTGTATTGCTGCAGTTAAACACTGTGACCAAAAGTAAGGTGGGGAAGAAAGCGTTTATTTGGCTTAAACTACAGTATCACTGTTCATCATCAAAGGAAGTCAGGACAAGGACGCAAACAAGGCAGTAACCCACCCGGAGGCAGGAGCTGATGCAAAAAGGTGCTGATGACTGCTTTGTTCATCACTGCTTGCTCTCCCTACATTCTTATAGAACCCAGGACCACTCACCCAGAGATGGTCCCACCTACAATGGTCTGGGCCCTCCCTGATCAATCAATAACAAAGAAACTGCTACACAGCTGGGCCTTATGGAGGTGGTTTCTCAACTGCGTTTTCCTCCCTTCAGATGACTCTAGCTTGTGTCAAGTTGACTTAAAACTAGTCAAGACATCCATTTCTCCCATGTTCTCACCAAATAATATGGAGCAGGAAGTTCAGCCCTAGGGCATGTTATCAAAGTGATCCACACTGAGCTAAGGAAATGGAAAATATTCCCTCCCATTTTATCAGCTTTGCATGTATTTTGAATGCCTACACACATACACATACACATGCACACACACCATATATATCTATTTATATATTTTATACACACATATATGTATAGTTTCTGTATGTACACACACACACACACATATATATATATATATATATATATATATATATATCATTGGGATGTTTTCTTGCATAAAAATTTATACATGTGTCTGTTGTCTGCAAAGCACCTAAATATACTGAGGTAGAAGGAAGCAAAGTGAGCAAGCAGAGTTTCCTCTCTGGTTAGAGTAAATCAGTAAGTCCCCGTTTTAAAGCTTTTGAGGGGAACAGGTGAGTATGGGAGGATTTGGGGGTTATATTTTTCCCAACATATTTTTATTAGTTATTTGGAAAGTTTTTACCTTGTACCTGGATCATACTCTCTTCCCATTCCCTCCATGTCCACCTTTCAACACTTGCACTTTTCCCACACAAAAACAAACAAACAGACAGACAGACAAACAAACACCATGTCCAGTTTGTGTTGCCCATATAATCTTTGGAGTATAGTCAAACTCCCACAGGACAACCCCTTTAAAAAAAATTGAGTCCTTCCCTACTCCATACTCCCTCTCCCACATCCCCACCAGAAGCCATCAATCATGCAGACTTTCAGTATCTTTATCAAGAATTTCAAGGGCTTTCTTCAACAGATTTCTGTCTGGATTGTTTTGTTGTTGTTGCTGCTGCTGCTGCTGCTGCTGCTGCTGTTGTTGGGGACAGTTGGTCACAGAAGCCTTCAATGTCCCTAATTCTCAGTTCTGAGTCTGTAGTCATCAATACCCCTGCTTCCTTTCCCACAGCAGTAGGAAGCCTCAAGGATCATGGGCTTCCGAACGGTTTCCAGTGGCAGCATGGACCACAGAAGCCTTTCAAAGAAAGCCATTCTTTAACTTGGATGAGTTGTTGTTGCTCAGAGTTGTTTTGATCACGAGACTAGGCAGTGGGAAGGGTCTGGGCAGCATTGAGTCTGCTGGTGGCCAAAGCCTCCCAGTGGTCCAAGAATCTGCCCTACTCACCAACAACAGTCCCTTTGTCTGCCGCAGCCACATTCCCATACCTGCTGTTACCACAGCATCTCTTAGCTCTGCTTCCTTCCGTCAAGCACCACCTTTTTCCTCAATTCCATGAAACCACTTTTTAAAAGCATCTTCCCATGAGACATATTGTGTGCTTGCAGACTCATCCTCCACTACTGAGGCTCTCCTCAAAGCCTCCATAGGTCTCTCAGGCTCTTTGACATAGCCCCTCAGCCTCATGGATGTTTGGTGGCCATGTCATCATGAATCTCTATCTTCTGGGGGATGAAAATTTTTATAGATAAGATCGGTACATAAGAGGTTATCAGAATGAGCATAGAGTATTGTAACCAGATTTCTCCTCCAACTTTATAAATTTTATAAATTTATAAAGTAAATGCTTTATAAATTTTAGAAGAATAGAGAAGAGTCAGACTACCACTCAGCCATCTTCCAGCCTCGACTACAACCAGCTTCACTACAAACAGCTTCAGCTTCATTGCTTTAGAACATAGCCTGGTGCTGCTGCTTCACTCTGCCTGTCATTTTCCTCTACAGACAGCACTGCCTGTCCTTGGAATCACTTTGAACGATGCATCTGCACTCCAGCTCCTTCTCTGTTCTCCATTTTGAAAGAAAACAGGAAAGTAAGCCTAGTTCCAGAGCAGAGGTAAAAATATCCTGAGAATTTGCCGGGTCCTTAAAGAAAGTTCCCACAAAACTTTCTATAACACGGTTGTGGCTTACTATTGCATGTGGTGTCCGGGTGTTCACCAAGTCTGGAAAGACATCCTAGCGGTCAAACCCAGCTCTCTATTCTTGTATTCCACCATCCTTACCCTCTTCACAGAATATAACAGTGGAACGGTGTCTGAGCCTTGTCTTCTTGATTTCCAATCTGCTGGATCTAGGGCATTCTTCTCCCCTCTTGCTTGACAAGCCTCCTTGGGCTCTCTTCTTGCTCCCTTTTTACTCAGCATCACTATACTCTCAAGTTTACTTGGCCTGTCATGGAAATTCCAAACAACAAAGACTCAACCTTGCCCACGGAAAAAAATAGAAGAACTACTCTTTCTTCCCATATGAGAAAATAGAAGAACTACTCTTTCTTCCCATATGAGCAGGACCTATGCAAATGCCTCCAAAGGCCCCCCACAATTTCTTATAACGTTTAGAGGTCGGTAACAGTTTTGCCATCCAAGACTAGTTTCAGAGTCCTGTCCTGTGGCCACCGAAAGGAATTTCTATCACAGTTAGACTTGTTTGCAGGAACAGAAATTGCAGAAACAAACATTTGTAGGCAGACGTTCTTAAAGATATTTAATGCCTTTAAAAATGTGTTTAAAAAGGCATTTGCAGGTTGGAAAAAAATCCTCATTTCACAAACAGGATTTACAGAAGGGATTTTGGAGGAATGACTGTGGTAATCACTCCTGGAGGCAGTTTCTCTCTGACATTTGCCTTTCTAAAATAGGAGAAAGGGGTTTTAACAAATAGGTAGAAATCAGCACACTTAAGTAGTGCTTGAGCTCAGTCTACTTCTACACAATTCTGCAGTTTTGAGGCAGAGATTTCTGTGAGGCTGCCATGGGGTATAGCAGTAATGTTTTTGTTAGGTATGCATATAAGAACATATACAATATGTTCATGTCAGCTCTGCATGAACATCTCCATCCAGCACACCATCATTCCATCTTCCCACCTTTTCTTATGAGTAGTGTTCAAGTCAGGATTTTTCTGTGGACACTAATTGAACACTCTTTCAATTCTCACCACACATTTAGGTCCATGTATCTTATACAAGCTCAATATCTCCATCAGTAAGACAAAACTTCACTCTAAGCTAGAAATTAAAATAAAAAATAACAATTAGATATGGACGTTAGAGATTTATAAAAACAGGAATAAATAGCACATCTAGTAGCCTGATTTTGGAAAAAGACAAGAAGATGATGTTTTGGTAATCCATCATCACTGCCTGGCAAACCGGAACCACAGCAATGATCTGCAGAGTTGCAAACCTAGGGAGCAGATCCTAGGACGGTCTTAAGAAGAAGAGCTCTGCTTAGTCACTCAGGACCCCGTCCTGAACACTGCTCCTGCTCAGTTTGTTTGTCAGAGGCTCAAGTCTTCATGTCTCCTTGCTGATGTTGGACACATATCCAATCATTGATTCCTACTTTCTTTAGTCTCCCAGTGACTTCTTGAGAAAAATGTAAAGCAACTGAAAAGAAAACATTTCCTTCCTCCTACAAGCCAAGACCATCACTTTTACAGCTAAGACATAAAATATAGCTATACATAAAATAGAATCGGAAATAAAATCAATATGTATTAAAAATACAACACACAAAAATTAATCATCAAAATCCCCCAGTGGTACCTTATAACAATCAGAACTTCTAAAATCACTTTTTATTTTTCACTAGCTTCAGTGTCTGCTTTATATTATTTAATACTTGGAAAACATTGAGATAAACTTAAAATTTTCAGCAGGCTAAGCTCAGCCTCCAGAGGAAAGTCTACATACTCACATAACGAGGTCAATAGCATGGGGCGGATACTGTATCTATTTTGGCAATGTTACACTTGTATGCAATGCATTTGGGTCATAAGCAAATTGCATACCTCTCTCTCTATAACATGGGTCTACTACCATATCCAAGGAAGCACAGAAGAATGTTTACAAGGGGAGGAAATGAAATGATGGTAGGAAAGGTCTGCCAGTCCAGGCACTGCAAGCCTGCCTGTCTTGCTCACCACCCAGCTGGCGGTGGGTACCCTGGGCTCATTGTGTAATTCCTTGTAATTTATTCTAGGTTTGTAAATTTCCATAAAGTGAGTCTGGGCAGATCTCAGTTGGTAAAAACTGAACAGTCACAGCTGGAAAACTAAGGAAAACTGTGGAGTTTTCTCATCCCCTAATGATCAACTTACTTCTCAACTAGTCTTACTGTTCTGTTTCTCTTTTCTTTCTTTTCTTCCATTTTTTTTCAGGCACTGTAAAGAATAGTACAGCCACTGTCTTCATAGTTAGACCATTAATATCTTATCCAGTAGAAGATTCACTTTACTCCTATTCATCCTCCAGCTTCCTTCCACAATGTCGACAGGACTTGGAAGGAGTGCCACCAATGTCCAATACTTTAACCAGTTAGAGCTCCCCATCTAGAACATAACCCTCTGCCTGAATAGGTGACTCTGAGCCACCTGATAACTTTAGCAGCCTGTTTCTCTTTGAAGGGGTCTGAACATAGCCGCCTTCCTAACAACCCATTTTGCCTGTCACCCACCTCTGTGCCATTAGAAGCCTGTTAATTGCTACCTTGGTGACAAAGGAAAACAACACCATTGTGCTGCTAATAAAAGACTGTGAATTGCTTCCCATCTGAAATGCAATGATTTTAATTGACTTTATTTGATTCCAAGACGAAATGGAGATGCACAGTCATAGCAAGGTCTGCCCTCATTAAAGGAGACTTGTCACTAATTTCAGATGAAAATAGAAGCTGGATGCTTATCTATCTTGTTGCTCTCGGTCTGCGACACACAGAACCAGGCTGGTGAGTTTCTGCTATTTCCCTTCTCTCTCAGGTTTCCCTCCTGGGACCCAATAAAGGACTTTGGAGCAGGTAAAAAGCAACACATTATTCTGTAGCTTTATCCCAGTTGTGCTTTCAAAAACAGATTTGCAGGCTCTGGCCCAACAGGCAATAAGTCACTCAGCCCATTTTCTCAGAATTTCCGAGGCACCGTTACTGTTTGCTTCCCAATAACTCTATAATCATGGACAGTAACAAATACACGAAGATATTTCCTCCTTTGCACTCAGAAAGCTACACCTTCATGAATATCTCTTCCTTCACTATTTCCTAATCCAATTTTTTTCATGTCAGAGCTAGGAATTTGTGTGACAGGATATTGGTGAATTTCCATAAGTCTGGGCTCAGCCAAAAAAAAAAATAAGCCTTCTGTGTTTTCTGTGTAGCTTTGACTTCTTTGACTTCTGACTTCACATTGTAAATCTGTGACAAAGGAGCTGCATTCATGGGTAAATGTGGGAATGGTAATAGTGAAGACCAAATTATAAAAAAAATCAAGAATAGGGATTAATAATGAATAGTTTATAATCCTTACTATGATCTGCCAGAGGTGTTACACGATAAAACATTCTAAGCACTCATGACCCAATAAATATTAATTGTGCATTAAGTGTTTGGGGGAATATAGTATGAGTAGGCCCAGTTATGGACAAAATGCCTCATTTTCATACTCTTGTAGAAATTACATACTGATGAGCAAGCAACATTGCAATCAGACGATTCAGCAAGTGTGTTTACACACTGTGCTCAGGTAATGGTGTCATGAAGAAAAGATTAAGTAGAAAGGAAATGATTACAGTGAACCAGGCAGTGGTAGCTAGACAAGACCTCTCTAAGGACATAGCATTCAAGCTGGTGTTGTAAGTTCAAAACATGGCACCCACATGCTTTTAAACTCTTCCCATTTAGAGGGGGCACTATGTTCTCAACCTTTGAACCTGTCTGACTATTCAGCAAATAAAATAGTTGTAATGCCATGACGAACTGACAGCTTCTACCTTGGTCTTCTAAGAATACATCTGGAATTCTGTCTACTGTACTGGGCAAGAACCTAACCAATCACTGAGAAGGCCAGGACTCCTGTATGATAGCCCTGCATGCTGTATGTCACTAACCTAAAGTAGAGGATACCTCTGTTTTTGTACAAGATCCCTGATTTATGCAAAATGTCTGTTTACCAGGACTGCTTAGAAATTAAGTTACTGAATCCGGTGTTGACTTCTAGACTAAGCACAGTATATTGAATACCAAGAGGTCAAGATAAGTGCATTATTCTTTGTTTAGAGAAAGGATATTTTATATACTTTCCACTGCTGTTGCAAAATACCTGAGAAAAATCAAGTTAAAGAAGGGAAGATTTTTTTGTAGCTACTTTTCTGAGGATTCAGTTCATTGTGGGCTTGGCCTGTGGTGAAGTAGATGATCAGCAAGAGGGGGCGTGGTAGACTGAAGCTGCACCCTCACTATAGCAGAGAGGGGAAACTGGGGGCGAATAATCAAGAGGAGAGGGCAGAGAGGAGAAGAAGAAGAAATGGTAGGGATATCCCACCCTTGAAGGCCACGTGCTTGATGCTGGCCTCTCCCAACATTTGCTGCCATGGGATTCAGCCCTATGAACCTTGAGACATTTCAGGTGTAAATGTTATCTCTGGGAGTATTGGAATATAAACTAAGACTTGTAGGAAAGCTATAGGTCAGTGGAAGAAACAGTGTGGGTGAGGAGACACCTGCCCAGTGTTAGATTTATGGCTACTGCAGAGACTGACTCAATTTTCACACAGTGATCTCTGCTTCTACCTGGGATTAAACAAGAAGGCCAAGCAAACTGTCTGCCTTTTCTCCTCCAGACGTCAGAAGCTGAGCGCCTGCGTGGTCAGGGTTTTATGTAATGACTCTGCTTTCCTTCTTTCTAGGATGAGCTGATTAAGTCATTTTGCTTCATCAACATTGAAGGGTTTCAGTTGATTTTTCTCCTGGCAACAGTTAATTCTGGTGAAAAGACATCATGAAAATATTGATGGAGAACAGCAATATTAATCCATCCGCCGTTATTTATTAGTGATGTGTTGTATAACAAGTACGACTCATAAATTTAATGAAATGCAATGTCGTTAATCACTCACCATTTATAATGAAGGCCCATGAACTTCGTTTGAACATTTTCTTCTTGCAATCTGCTTATTACAAGCTTAGCGGTGGCTGCCTCCTCTCTGCTGTGACAAATCCCCTTTCTTCCTTACTTCATAATTACTAATCCTCCTTTACAATTCTAAGGAAAGTAACTGCTCTCTCAGTCTTGTTGCTATGGCTCCCAGCCTAAAGTAACTTCTCCCTACCTTATTGCTAAGAAGAGCCTGGACATTTTTTTTTTTTTTTTAATGGTGCAATGTATACAGCCCCTTCAAAGGACAAGTGATTTGGGCACCAAAGAAGTCATGCCACTTTTGCCTGTGATTTGTCTAGATTAGTGCAATTATATATGGCCCATAGGATAAAAGGGGAGTCCTGATGGGACACACATATTCTTGGAAAAGATAGGGGTTTTTTTGGTGCTCTTTGCTTCTTGTTCAAGATACGGTCAGATGTCAATGTGACCTTTGAAGCTGTAGCAGGCAACATAGGACGGGCATTTCTTCTTCTGGAGAGGCAGCTAAGAAAGAAGGAAAATTCTGTTTTGTTGATGCTATCTAGGATTTTCAAACAATGAAAACACTTGATCAGTTAGGATTCAAGGGATATTGCTAAGGAGTCCTTAAAGGCACAATGTTGACCCAAAGTTATAACCTTTATGGTGATCCCAAAAGTTGCAAAAACAAACTATCAACTAATCAAACAGGCAAACAGAAACTATACTAGTTCTCACTTTTCTTACAGGATAAAACTATCGGCAAGTAGTCTGTTTATGTTTTAGGTTTCATTTCTTAACACAGGCCTTCACCATGTAGACCAGGATTCTTTGGAACTAGCAATCTAGTCCAGACTATCTGTTTGTTTGTTTTTGTAGCTTTTGGGATCACCATAAGTTTTGGAACTTAGAGTCAACATTATGCCATTAACAATGTCCCCTGAAACCTAGGTGATCAAAGGCCCAACGCACAGGGTGGATGTTGCCCAGACCTGGAACACATGATCGTCTTGCTTCAATCATCCCATGACAGGAATACTTTCACATCCTTACATAAACCTGGAAAATGTTCAGTGGCTTTATAAACAAATAAATAAGAATGACAAGGAGTTATTCATGGATAAAAGACACAGAGGTGGATTTGTCACAAATCCATAACAATATATTCACACAAGGATGTGGTAGCCATCTAGGAACAAGAAGGTAAGTATCACCAGAAACAGAAGAGGGGGGAATGTGTTTTGTTGTGCCTAACTTAATATATTTCATTTTATTTTAATTTTTTAGGTTACATGTGTGTATATATATGTGGTATGTATATATGTATGTGTACGTGTATGTATGTGGTGTCTATGGTGTGTGTGTGTGTGTGTGTGTGTGTGTGTGTGTGTGTGTGTGTGTATGTATACAGGAGTGAAGATGCTTTGTCACCACTCTAGAGGAGGTAGGACTTGGGACCTGATAAATAGGCAGACTAAACCCAATTCAACTTTACTCAAACAACCAGACAATGAATACTCTGACAGTGAAGAGAAAAAATAAATCACTGAGTAAAGTTTTCAGGAGTTTAAGTTCCAGCTGAAATACAAGGACAAGCTGCACATGGTAAAAATGGTTTTCCAAAGAGGTTTATAAAAGGATTGTTTAAACATTTAATTGAATAACAAAAATTATGAATTGTAAGTAGTTTGAACTAAACCCATTTCTTTCCACTACACCTGGGAGGAACACAAAAATACATCCCAAGAACAATTGTGTGTTTTGAAATAACTGAGGTCACCAGACTCTTGTCTTGTTTTCTTGAAGTATTCCCCCAAGCACTCAGACTTCTCACATTGTTCCATTCCTGGATCATGGTCCTATGGAGCTTAGGGTTACCAGAAGGACCAGACCCACTGGAACTGCAGTTACAGGAGGTTGTGAGATGCCTGCCTAAATGTGGATGCTGGGAATGAAACTAAAGTCTTCTGCAAGAGACCACAGAGGCATCTTTCCAACCCAACACATTCATTAATTCTTAACTTTACCTCCAATAAAAAATTGGACCCACGGGAGAAAATAGTTTGGTGATTCATATAAAGACTAAACATAAAATTAGTAAGTGGTATAGCAATTCCATTCCTTCATATGCACAGAAAAGAATTGAAAGTGGGACTCAAATACAGTATACCAATGTTTCAGAAGATTTATTCATGGTAGCTAAGTGGTAGAAACAACCTAAGTATCTACTGGTGGAAGAGTTGATAGGAATGATAGGATATCTATATATCTATACCTACAGTTATATATAATATAGATGATAGATAGGTAGATAGATAGATAGATATTGTATTTTTAAAGAAAACCTGATATATGATATAGCATGGAAAGATAATGATAATATGGTACAAATTAAGTAAGCCTGATACAAAAGGACAAATATTGAAGAATCCCACTTGTTTCAGTGACTAATTTTATTAGTTAGTTTTCTATCACTATACTAATATACCTGATGTTACCAACTTATAAAGAAAAAAGGTTTCTTGGTTTTCAGTTTTGACAATTTACAGCCATGATTGAGTGCCCTCATTCTAGGGGTGTATGGCAGGCAATGTGAGAAAGCCCCATGGTGGGGCAACGTGAGAAAGCAAAGCTGCATGCCTCATCAAGAGTCACAGTGGTGGGGTGTGGTGGGTGAAAATAAGACTGGGATCCGATAGTCTTCTTCAAATTATGAGTCAAATAATGACTCAAAGACCTATTGTTCTCAATATTGCCTTGCCTTGGGCCCAAACCTTTAAGAAATCTTTAAGAGATTTCTTAATAATAACCTGGGGAGATCTTTAACAATAACCCAATGCCTAAAGCAGTAAAATTCATAGATACAGAAAGTTGGCTAGAGGGCAGGAGAATGGAATATATAATTGGTGCTTAATGGATATAGAATTTCTGAATTTGTAACACAAATAATTCTAAAAAGAGCAATGATGGTTATAAAATATTTGATACATATTTACTGCCATTTAATTGGATACTTAAAATGACTATAATGCTCTATTTTGTTATATGCATATCATAGTAAGAACTCATCCATTAAATTTTATCAATATGGGGCTCCACAAGACAATTTTTTCATTTCCAATTATTCAACTCAATTACAAAATCATTGAGTGCTTATGAAGTACAAAGTACCACAGAGTCCAGGGAAATGGAAAGTCACCCTCTTGCTCCTCATATTCTTGAAGAGTGTCATGCAATTGGGATTTAATTTTACTCTCTTTGTGTTACTTGACCTCAAAGATTTTTGTTGTATGTTCAAGGTCAAGTTGTACAAGAATAATCCTAATATATATCCAGGCAGGAGATTTAAAAATAATGTGCATAAACCAATAAATATGAGCCTTAGGAACACTGAGCATCACAGATCCAATCTCTCTTCATAACTCCCCACATTGCTAGATTCACTCATCCTCTAGGAATCTGTAAGAGCAAAGAATAATGCACTTTATTGCTGAGTTGAGTTTTGCAGATTATATACTCAATCTTTGTGGAAATCCAAGAAAAGACAATACTGTTTCTTATCCGCTTTAAGAGCTAACATAGAATGAACGTAGCCTTTAAAGTTGCCAGACTTAGGACTGAGGTTGTGTATCAAGATCTGAAGTGGAAGTTTCTGGTTGCTTAACAACACAGTTGTATCATGGATGTTTTTCTAGATGTTGTCTTGTGAGAGAGCATGTGATATTTTGTAGAAAATAGACATTTGAGAAGGCACATGATTTGTAGAAAAAACATAAATGGAACCTCATAAAAAGTGAGAGAAAACTTTTCTTACTTTGTGCAGTGCTTTGCTAGTCTTCGCTGGTCTTCACTTTGTAGAGAGAAATGCGCCAGAGAACTTCTCTTGGTGTTCTGGCTGATTCTGGTTACTTCCACTGACTCATGCCTTGCTGTTTCTGCTGGATCATGCTGCCACTACTGATTTGTGCTTGTTGCTATTGGACTGGATTCCTGGTATCCTGACAATAAAGAGTGGAATCACCATGAGGAACTACTTTCTGACCAGGCCCACAACTCCCTTTTCCTATTAATGTTTTTTCTTCCCTACCTCTCTGTTCAGTGGGATAGAAGGGAAGTTATTGAAGAACTAAGCCTACATAGATCCTTTAAGTCTTGTCAACTGTGTGTTGTTTGCAATGATCCTAGGAAGCATCACTGGGACAGTAGGTGAAACTGTACAGCAGACAAGGCCACTATTGCTGGGAGCTATGAGCAGGTTGCCTAACTAGGATGTGAACAGCCAGGGTGTATGTCTATTTGATATTTCCAAGAAACTGTATAGAGTGCACCCCCACCTCAAGACTTAAATTGGGGTATTTTTTCCATAATTCCCATTAAATGCTGTGGGACGGTAAACCATGCCAGGAAGCTTGGTAGAGTGGTCTGAGATCTTGGGGACTTGGTAGGTACACACCTGAGATGATAGGCACCGCCCTGATCTCTACCAGATTCCTGGTTTAGAACAAATGCCATGCTTCCCACGTTGGTCAAGTACGCCCAGAACAGAGTTCTCCATGTTAATGAGGTACCTAGAAACTCTGAGGGTTTAGCCAATAACCGTCCTTTCCCAGACATTCCTTCCTGCAAAAGGAATTTAATCTTGGGTCCACCCTGAGAAGTTGGTATCCATTTTCCATGATGAACAGTCAATAAACAGTTTAGAACCGTGGACTGTGGGGAGCCGCAGCTACCACCCTATATATTTGGCACCTGGTCTCTGTCCAGAACAGAGAGCATTGTGATAAACAAGCTGGGTGCCTCCAGTTTATGATGCAAGCTGGCATGATTTCTCGTAGCCTATTATGCTTTGCCGCGTAGCCGATGCTGATTGGGACCAGGGAAAGTCTTTAACCTGTGAGGGCTGGAGGCTGGGGGAAATAGGAGTAAGTAAGAAGAAAGAAGTAAGATGTAAGTATTAAGATGTAAGTAGTAAGATAGAAGAAGTAAGATGTAAGTAGTAAGATGTAAATAGCAAGATTAAGTAGTAAGATGTAAGAAGTAAGATGTAAGAAGTAAGATGTAAGAAGTAAGATTACAAGGTTCCTGAATAAACTTCTTGGAGAAGGGTTCGTGGTCGCCTCCTTATTTCCGCTGGTTGGTGAGGTGGCGACAAGGGCGGCAACAGTGGACCATCTTTTTCATCAAGAATATTCATGGGGAGCATAGAGAGGAACTTTACTGAGCCTCGGCCTAAGTCTCCCACAGGAGGCCTTTCTGTGCTTCCAGACACAACCATACCCAAGCTAAGGACAATCACCACTGAGCTAAGCCAGAGCTCCCCTTTCCTTCCTAGGCCCAGGGCTAGAAGGCGTCCTCAGCTTGTGGGCCCTGGCATGAGACTCAGCAACACCTAAATGTCCAGTCTGTGCCCCCATCCTTCATTCCCACTCCTCTATGAGACACCCCAAAGAAGATTGGGTGTCCAGGTGTCTGGAAACCTGGGCTTTTGCTTCTTCTGATCTCAGACTGTATTTTCCCACTCCCAGAATGGTGTCTCCCTGCTTCCCCAAAGCCCAGCACCTGCCTGGCTGCAGCTCTGGGAGACACAGTCACACAGCTTCCGAGTATCACCTCCCAAGCTTCTCTGTCCTACAGCAAGCAGAATGTGAATCCACAGAATATTAGAAAGAGGAGAACAGTATAAATGACCTCTAGGTCTTCCAAAGATGTGCTCACAGAGACAACCCTGAGATCTGGGAGAGATCCACCAGTTTCTACCTCTAAGAGCAAATTCAATAACATTGGATATGTTAAGAAAAATAGCCTGTATTAATTTTCTGGGACTATTGTCACTAAGTATCACAATCTGAGTAGCTTTGACTTCCTGAAATTTTCTAATTCTATAACTCTGGAAGCATCAAGTCCAACCTCAAAGTGTCATCAGTACTAAGCTGCCTCTGCACCTGAGCAGACTCCTTACTTCTCGGCTTCTAGCCCTTGACATTCCTTGGCTAGCTGCCACTACCTGAAGTTCCTATCTCTCTTGCCACTGGTGGGGAATTCTCGTCTTCATACAATAGTACCACCATAATAGACTCATGTTAATTTGGTTACCTTGACAGAAACTCTGCCTCTAAATATTTTACAGTGACCAGAATTATGCATATATCATCTCAGGGAATTGAATTCAATTTGGACAACTTCGTGGTCTTGGGTTTTCTAGGGAATCTGAAAATAATCTTATCAATGTGAGTGAGGGAATGGGTATCAGAATTATGTAAATTGTCATTAGGCACTCCTTGAGGCTACAGTGGATTGAATTGTCTATTAAAAGCTAAGCTGTGAAATTAACACAATCAGAATAGAAATATACAAAATCACTCTTAAAATAAGGCATAATGGGTGAGCTGGTGGAAAGTTCCTCCTCTCCGTAGAACATCTTTACTGGAAATGAGACATTCATCGGTAGAAGCAACTAACAAAGGCAGACAGCCATCCCTCGCTGTTTCTATACCCGTAGAACTCAGGGAAGAATACTTGGGGTTTCTTATATGCAGAAGCTCTCCTTTCTGGGTCCCTGGTGACACAGACCCAGTCCCTAATTCCTGGTGAACGAGCTTCCCCTCAGCCAGTCACCTGCTAAGCTGATTGGATTTCCCTGATGCCTTCCCCGGGAGACCAGCCTAGCTTCAAGCTGTCTGCCTCTTGCTTCTCACATGCTTTAGTTTTCACTATAACTCAATGCCCAGGCAATCTGATTTTATGCCTCAGTCTTAGCAGCTCATTTCTGAATCCTTGCGAAATGTATCTTTCTTCCCAGTGCTCATGCTCACACTTAGAACACTGAGCTTTACTGAAGTGTTGTGGGAAGGTGCAGAGCTCCTTTCAGTCATTGTGCCCTTCAGTGTCTCTCAGACACAGCCAGCCAGCTGACACATTAGTGTCTACTGAGTGCTCCCCCACTTCCCATGTTCACTTGCCTATACTGAGATTTCTCTATCACTATTCTGACGTGGTGTCAGACTTGCTTCCAGTCTAAGTCTGGAGTTTATTGATGTTACTAAATTGTGCTGGTTTGAGATTTTCACTTTAAGAGCAATTGGGCTCCAGCCCAAAATGTGGCCTATGGAAAAAGCCTGCAGATGAAGAACAACATGGTACAAAATATGAAGTCTGGGGGCTCATCAGAAATGTATTTCCTTTTGCCTCCAGTTATCCCACTACATTACACAGGAGAACAGGGTAAGTAGGCAAATCCTAGGTTCTCCTGAGCACAAGGGCACAGATCTAGGACTAATCCCTAACTAGAGTTACAACTTTATTGTTCACCTGCCATGAAAGACAGAAGAAGTTGGGTCATGCACACATTCGATTCCTGTAAGCATCAATTAATACAAGGAGCATATGAGGGACCCTGAAAGTTCTTGGGAACATTTCAGATGGCAGAGTAAATGGAAGAAGGACCAGTCCAAAGATGATGCAAATTGTTGGTTTCACCCCACACCTGAGATAAAGTCTGATACGTGAGATCAGGAAAACCAGGAATCCCCACTCATCAGAACAAGCAAAGAGTAATTCTGGAAACTGACACAACAGGCGTAAAGGCTTTCCTCTCTATTAATGACCTGCTGAGGATGTTCAAAGAATACTTAAAAGTTAAAATTATTCATAATCATTATCCAGTGAGGAAATGTGATCTCTCTTCTCTGCATTGGATATTTTGGTATGTATTCTGTATCGTTCAAAAACATTCATAAAACCATAGAGCAAGAGTTATTCTTATATATAAAAGTAGTCTTATACACATATTCACACTCATATGGAGATATAAATACGCACATACATAGTAATGTTATATATAACATTTATATGTAAGACATTTTTTGTTTTATTATGCTGGAGATTAAACTCAGTGCTCCAGAACTTAAGAGAAACATATAGAAATAATATTAAGCGAACAGAAAATACTTTCAATAAATATAAGTGTGTAAGACTTCATATTCAGTGCCATGTTGTACTTTACCTGCAGGACATAAACACGCAAAGTGAAAATTTGAAGTTCATCACGTGTCCACCATTAACCATATCCTGTCTTCCCACAGACACAGCCAAAGCTATAAACGTTTTCATTACATGATGACTCAGTGAAAAGTTAAAAGCAAAGATCAGCTCTTGCTTCCTATTAGATCCAGTGAACCAAGTAATTACAGTGGGATAGCCACCTCTAAGCCCAAAGTGCTGGGTCACTGCCTTGCCATTGGTGCCCTTCATATACCAGGTCATATGCTCAGAACCTAAGCAGCTGGTGCCCCATCGGGAACCTCTACTGTATGTCTCAGTTCAGATACACCACTTCACCACTAATGCATGGATTCTAAAAATGTACTGTAAACTGAAATTATTGTTTTCCCTAGTTTTGAACAAATGATTCCAGATCATCTCTTAAACAGAGGATCCACTGCGACATCCTACACTAGCTGAGAAAGCATGCTTATAGAGTCATACACAAGTCCCTCCACACACAAATGGTCGGTCCCAGCTCTGTCTTCTTTTCCTTGTCTTCATCAAGAAGTCTAAACAGGTTGTCTCGAAAACGCTGAGCAAAATGGTGCAGCCCTTCACTTAGAGCCTTTAAAACAAATGATTTCACAGAGCTCACAGCCATGTTTATTCTACTGATTAAATTTCAGACAAATTGTAGTACAGCGCTCATAATAAGCCCGAGCAGTCCAGGGATTATTTTCATTTTTAGGATAATAAGTCTTGCTTTTTTTTTTCCCCCTCCTTCTGCTGCTACAATTATGATAGAATAGAAAATTAGATTTTAATTAACCAGCAAGGGTTCCTCTCCTCCAATCGCTGGGAATTTTGAGCCTGAAAAACAATCAAGTACAGAAATGACAGAGCTGCAAAAATAAGGGCTCTTTGGCATGATGTTAAAGAAGTTAAAGATAGTAGGGAAACAATTTCCTCAAGCCGAGGGAGAAACCTATGCAGGCACTAGACTAACTTGTGGGCAGGGGAGTTTTCCGTAAGAACAAAAACCTTGGATGACAGTTCATTCCTTTTCTTTTTCCCTTCTTCTTCTCTTTCCTGCCACAAGCTGATGTCAGCTGTCTCACTCCTCAGAGAAGTCTACTCCTGCCACCAAGATCCAGCCCAAGGTTAGATGTGGAAAGCATACAGTTGCGAATTCTGTCACTAAACTCTTCCCTAAACCCACTGCCCCCAAATTGCTTTTGTCTCAGGTACTGGCAATCCGGAGCCTTATTAATTATAGATCAATCTGTAATTTGAAGGTATGTGCCAAGACTGTAGGGGGTCTCATTAACATAAGATTAAAAGCTGACTCAGAAACTAATTATTTTGTAACCATAAAACTTCAGGCTGCATTGAGGTCTGAGCAAAGCAGTCTCTCAGAAGTGAACGCATCTGTGAGGAGTGTTTTAACATACACCTGCCCCCCTTTTTTTTTCCTGAGTCTGTTTGTGACTATCTTTGTTTGTTTCACTACTCATGGATGTGTCCGCTTATGTAGACATATATAGGAAAACAGCAGGTAAGAGTGATTTCCAAGTTGATAAAAGGAATTCTAAAGGAATCTGTTGACCATATATGGAAGCCTGGGGTAGGACAGAAAGACAAAGTCAAGGTCAAACTCTTAGGAAATATTAAGTGAGCTTTGTTTATTAATGACTACTGATGCAATTAAGCGGAGGCACTTCAATAAATGAACAGCTTTATTTGCCTAAACTATAGCTCATTAGGGAAGAATGTAGCGTGTACAGTCTGCACTGGCACTTAACAAATGTTGGCCGAGAATGTCTGTACATCTCTGCCTTGCTTCCTTTTATCGTCATTGGAAGGAGAAGCAAGATGTTTCCAAATGCTAAATTTACTTAATTAGTTTGTTCTGTTTGTTTGTGCAGGTTAAAATACCAGTTTATCACAGTAGTCACAGAAGATGGAAGTTTATAGTTGTTGCTGAGATTATTATGTGATTGGGGCATTGTTTTGTTTTAGTTTTGTAATTTTAACTTAAAAGAAAGAAGTCCTCTGTCTGTCTCTATCTCTGTCTCTCTCTGTCTCTGTCTCTCTGTCTCTGTCTCCCTCCTCTGTCTCTCTCTCTCTCTATGTGTGTGTGTGAGTATGTGTGTGTGTGTGTGTGTGTGTGTGTGTGTGTGTGTCTATGTGTGTATACTTCTGTTTTTCTTTCTATCTCTCCCCACCCTGCTCTGAATTGCTCTAAGTAAAAGGAAATCCAGTTGACTGTGGTGCAGGCCAAAAAGGTTTGAGTCCTGCAAGATGTAGTATCTGGAGGAAAAGGTTCTCAGCAGTGGTTCACTGTCCCTGGTTGGCCTCTGTCATCTTTATTTTGTGCCATGTCTATTGTCCCAAGAAGGCTGCTTAAGGTTCGGCTGTCATCCACACTCAGAGGCAGGGAAGAAGAAGTGTAGTTATTGGACTGCTGTTCTACAGAGCTGCTCTTGCCCCTCAGACTTCTGCTTCAGTCTCCCTGAGTGGAACTGGGTTGTATGGACACATGCTGCTGGCTCCTAGCTGGAGAGAAGCTGAAGAAAGTGAGTGTTCAGTGTTCTGTAATGTCTGTATGAGAAACGAGCAAGAGGGAAAGAGTATAGGTGGGTGACATTTGGCTAAGCAATAGTATATACCAAACTACACAATCTAGAAATCAGGTCTGCATCACAATCATTTCCAATTTCTTAACTCAGTGATTGCCTAAATGTGGTCTCTGAATAAAGAGCCCGGGCATCTCCTGGGAATTTGTTAAGAAATGCAAGTTCTGGGACCCTACCTTAGACTAAACTAAAATCTATAGTTGGGCTAATAATGAGGTGATTTTCCATTACTCACGTTTGAAAGTCAACATTTTAGGAACAGTGCTACAATCACATCTTCCGGGAGAGGTTGCTCCTTTCCTGCTCCTCCTCCTCCTGCTCCTTCTCCTCCTTCCCCTTCTTTTCCTGCTCCTCTTCCTCCTGCTCTTCCTCCTCCTTCCCCTCCTGTTCCTCCTGTCCTTGCTCCTCCTCTTCCTGCTCCTCCTGTTCCCCCTCCTGCTCTTCCTGCTTCCTCTCCTGTTCCTCCTGTCCTTGCTCCTCCTCCTCCTGCTCTTCCTGCTTCCTCTCCTGTTCCTCCTGTCCTTGCTCCTCCTCTTCCTGCTCCTCCTGCTCCTCCTGCTCCTCCTGCTCCTCCTGCTCCTCTTGCTCCTTCTCCTGCTCCTCCTCCACTTCTTCCTTCTTTCTATTCCTTTCTGTCCACTTACTCCTCCCTCTTCTCTCCTGCCAAGAACTAAGTCTAGGTCTTGCGTGTGCTAGTCAAGTATGATGGTGCTGAGCTACATCTCCACCCCTTACTAATGTTTTGTAGTTCCAAGAATATTATTTTTGGTTTGGTTTGGTTTAGTTTGATTTTTCAGACAGGGTTTAAAGTAGCCCACACTGGTCTGGAACTCACTGTGTGCATGGAGGTACTTAAAACTCCTGCCTCTACCTCACAACTATGCAGGCCTGTGTGCTTTCAAGCCCAGTGAGAACATGTTCTTGAGAATACATTGAAATAACCACCAGAGAATGTGTCAAGGTACCTATGGCCCACTGTCTGGATTAGTTTGACCTGCTGACCATCAGTTCTCAAGCTTAAGCCTGAGAATTGTTTTGCAGACCCTGTGCCCATGCCATCATGTAGGAAGTATAGGACCAGGGATCTTAATTGGATTTCTAATGCTGCTCCTACAGGGACACTAAGGTGGTGTTGACAGCCCAGCAGAAGCACAAAAACTTATTTGAAATACAAATCTGCTGAGTCAGCACCTCTGGTTATGCAACCTAGCAATTTGTAGCTTAATATGTTCTAAACATAACTCTTATGTGCCTCCCCCCCAAAATTTTAAAGGAAATGTCCTAAACTAGTATTTCTTATATACAGGAATTATATATAGATGATGTTAAAACACCAATCCTAACTTAGTAGGATTAGACTACTGTGGGCTCAATAACAAATTGTATGTAACTGGTCAAATTATGGCATGGAACTTTATTTCTATCAGTCATAGAGATTTAGTGAGATAAGGTACCAGCAAGGGTCAATTTGCCTGAGGCCTCTCCTGTACTTTTACATGACCACTTGCATCTTCTTCCTCCATCTTCATGTGTTCTTTGACCTATGTATGTCTACATCTGAATTTCTCTTCTAAGATAAAAGCCAATCATGATGATGAAAGGCTGCCCTAACGACCTCATTTGTAGTTGCGTCTTGAAATTTCTTGTGTCTACATATGGTTCTGAGGTATTCTAGTCCATGAATTGGGGAGGGGGGCAATACCCCTCGCAGAGAATACTGATGTTGGAAGCACAGATTAAGTGACAGAGACAAGATTCTACATTTCAGACTGTGTCCAGGCAAATGCTGATCTCCCAGTCTCATTTAAAAAACTGTCTGTATAATTCATGCATTGACCATATATCTTTTATGCACTTTAATATGGTATATAATATAATAAACCTTCCATTATCTGATCTTCTCCAAATTGATTCCTCCTGGAGTTCATATAATTCTTAATTCAATTGTCCTGGGGACTCTCCTTGAGCATGAGAATTAGAAAGTTGGGTTACAGGATCAGAATTCTAAGTAACCTTGACAAATTAGAGAAATGTTACATTATAAATGATCAGGATAATGCCCAACAGGGATGGGTGCAAGACCCGGCCCAGAGGATGCAACATGAGGAGACCTAGAAAGCACACATGATGAGAATTCCAGCATGTCATCAGTCATGATGAGAAATTATCCTGAAAATGAGCATCCAGGCAAGAAATTAAGGAAGAGCTAGACAGTAAATGTTTCTTCTCTATTGTTCAGCCCTGACTTACAGAGAAATGCATGAGTGAGCATTAAAATCCCTCACTGTGTTGCTGTTCTAAAGAAAATCTTTGTGAAAACTGTGTCCACAGAACATAACTTGTACATTATTTGCTATTTAGGTTGCACCTGCTGTAAACCTGGTGTCTTCCATAGGAGGTGTCATAATGCAAATCAATGCATGTTACATATCAGAATTACCTCAGTAAACTTTCAAAACTATCAATGTCCAACCAAGTCCCTCTATATTAATAGTCTGGGGTTGCTATTACAAAGTGCTACAAACTGAGGGACTCTGAAAAGTAGAAACTGGAATGGAATACTGACTCACTGGATAAAGCACATGCTAAGAAACCATGAAGACTAGAGTGCATGTCCCCAGCACCCATGGAAATGCTGGATAGAGCACCTGTAAAATCCCATTGTTAAAGAGAGAGACCCAAGATTCCAGGAGCAACCTTGATCTGTAGACTAGCTGAAGCAGTAAGCTCTGGGTTCAAATGAGAGATCCTGCCTCAATTTTATAGCATAGAAGGACAACTGAGAAAGACACCTAGTGCCAACTTCTGTTCTACAAACATGCATGTACTTATGTGCATGCATGCACACTCCACATGCATGCAAACATGCATACTTGCATGCACACATATCACGTACTCACACAGGTGAAGAAAACAAAGACAGAAATTTTGTTGGACAGGTTCTATTTCAGCTAATGTGCTGATCATGTCTCCCGTGAAACACTTAGGGGAAGGATCCTTTTCCTTCTCATTTTATCTCCAGCAGCCAGTATCCCCATATATTCTCCAGCTTGTAGCAGCATAGCACTGATCTCATCTTTAACCAGCACGTGACAATCTGTTCCGCACATCCCTTTCTTTAGGTTTATCTGACCCTGGGGTCAAATTTCTCTTTCTCAGAAGAGTACTAGTCATGGAAGAGTAGGACCTGCCTTGATGACCTCATTTTAATTTATAATCACGACCATGTTATTTCCAGTGTAGGTCATAGTTGAAAGAACTTGGAGTTAAGATTTCCATGTACCTTTTTAGAGGAACACAGTATAATCACTTATAACACTATTCCAGAACAAATTACATCAGTGTGTCAAGGTAAGGTTCAGCCATTAGTATTTTGTAAGTGCTCCCAGAAAGTCTAATACATAGCTAGGGCTGAGAACCAACAGCCTTGGCGAAGGTTGAGGACAGTCACTAGACATGGACTAGCACTAGTACTAAAGGGACTTTATGTGTTAAAGGTGACACGTTGGCAAACTGAAGTCCCTTCCGTTGATCATAAAATATGAGCAACCCTTTCTCATCTTCAGAAAAAAGAAATAAAAAAATAAAACCATGACGTAGCCTATGGCTGTTCCCAATCACTTACCTCTCTCCCTCCCACTACTGTCAGGCAAATCCTCAAACATCTTTACCTTTTCAAAGTCTTACACTCTTAATAAGTGCAAATCTGTTAACTGACAGTTTTCAAGGGGGCCCAATGAACCAAGGGCAATATTTACTTGGTAATCCAGCAAAATGGAGGTGAGAAGTTTCAGGTTCTTTTTACCCTTAAGCAAAGGAAAAGAAGGACACTTAGTTTAAGAGAGGAATCATGACCAGAGACATGTAGATGTTGCTCTGGTGCTCTGGAAAGGGACATTGTGAAATCCGGGAGCTGGTACAGTCATAATCACAAGCTCATGACAGTAAATAGCACACATGGTGGAGTCATCCTCTCTTTATCTCCCCAACTCTACAGAGGGGAAAAACAACTTCAGGAAGATTTGTGAAGGCCAGTCTGGACAAACAATTTGTAAGTGAGTAACATGTCTACATGCAGGGTTAAACAGAAATAGCCTGAGTCACACTAGGTGGGATAAAGGAGACAGACTCAAACCCAGGCAAAGGCTGAACCCTGCCCCCTGTCTTAGTCTCCATCAGGAGTGTGCACAGGCCGACACAAAAAGTCAAGGCCTGGCAGAGTTTGCTCTCCAGTCCTTGAAAACTAACTCAATAATCATGATGGCCACATCCTACATGTTAGAGGCAGTCGCTACACCAAATAACACACTGCACCAAAATTAGTCATTTTTCAAGTCAAGTAAAAACAAGAGCCTACAGGCAAGACTTCTTTAGGGCTCTCCTGGGTAACGACTCCCCAGCAGATTTATCTCAAACACAACTGCTCTGACCTTTACTCAAACACTGAGCCTAACAGGTCTCCAGTAGTCTCTTCCTTGCCAAACACAAAAGGCACAGCAGGCCTTTTGTCTCTCTTCCTCCTCCCTGTCCTCTAAGGCAAGCATAGCCTTTCCACTCCCTTCCTCTCACCGGGAGTTCTCCTTTGGCCTCCACCCAGTCTTTTCTTTCATTTCCTTTTGAGGCTTCTCATGTTCCCTGCACCCTCCCCAATTTCACACTGGTGTGTAATTTAGGTCTCTTCTTATACCATTGTGAATTTAGGTTGATGTATATAAAAGTATGACATTTACAGGCCCCAAGTAGGTAAACACTGGTCCAATCTATGGTTTAGCCTAATTCTCTACTCTGGTAGTAACGGGTATTATTACTCATGGTTCCCGCTATTATGCTTCTGGTTGGTGCTAAAACTCATTTTTAAGGCTCCGTAACTCACAAAATCTCTTACTAATCCTCTTCTTGATGGGAGTGGTCTACAAAGGAAAGGAGCAACTTATAGAAGTTTTTTACACATCAGTCTGGACAAACAGACCACAATATTTCCCACCAGCTGGGAAAACAGCCACTACCCAGTTGTCTTCTCACTAGGGCCCTCCCAGTGTTCAGCTGCCTTGCTTCCCTTTCTGGGAAAACCTCTAGCATTACAGATCTCTGAGACTCCGCCATGAGGCTAAAGACTAACTCTGTTCTGATTGATTGGTGTCCATGCTGCATAGACTGTTGAATATGTATTACTACCTGCTTATAGAATCTAATCTCTAAATGTACCTATTTAGAATAAACATATGTTCTTAGCTATAGAAACATGTTGTCATTGGCATTTCCTTCTTTGACTGAATATAACACATCTTAGAAAACACACCCAGGTGGAATTTATGCACCTCTCCCCAAAGTGGCTGTTCGCACCAGGGCCTTCAAAGCCCGTGATATCACATGGGGTGGTCCTCACAGATCTGTTGCCAGGGCAACAGTCACCACATTCCCAGAATACATTGGGCTCACCTCTCACTTTTACCTGCGACCAAGTCAGAACCCATATATATATATATATATATACACAGGGAATACTCCTCTCTCTCTCTCTCTCAGTCTCTCTCTGTCACTCTCTGTCTCTGTCTCTGTCTCTGTCTTTCTCTCTCTCTCTCTCTCTCTCCCCCCCCCAGCCTCCCTCCTCTCTCTGCTACTGCCCCCTCCCTCCCTCTCAATTAAACCTCTTACAGGGTGGAACTGTTTGGGCCTAGTGTGTGGTATGTTCTGACTTGAGCCACCGTTCTAACACATCAGTGGCTGCTTTTAGTGTTCTCATTACATTCCCATCCAGGCATCTATGCTCTTGTGTGGTCTCCTTCCACACTGACCTTGGTCTTGGCTATGAGATTTCCTTGAGACAATGAGACATTATTGAAGATGACAGAAGCAGAGATCTAAGTAATGCTTGTCCTCTTGGAATGTGATCTCCTGGGGGACAACTGCTATAAAGAAGCTTAGAATAAGTTTTCATGCAAAGACATGACATGAGAGGCTATGTAAAAGATCTGAAAGATCCCAGAGTATCTCATTCCATCCTATTCAACATGTCCTATTAGAAGCAGGATGTTTGTTGAAACTAGTCCATTAGAATTCTCCAAGAGAACAGAACCCAAGAAAGTATATTTGAATAGAAAAAAAATCTTTTAACAGGAATTAGTTCATGAGACCATAAGAAGCACTAAGAGCTCAGGATAATCTGGCAAGGTAGAGATCCAGAAAGTCAACCGCTCCAATATGAGTATAAAGAAAACAGCTATAGGGAATTGAAGGTGGCTTTGAGTTGAATGGAAATCTTTCCTCTTCCTTTAGGAAGGCTTAACTGAAATCAGGGAGCTAAGGCCCAGAAAATAAAAAGGCTACCAAGGTTACCTTGAACCTGTGGCTTTTGGGTGCTTGTCCTGAGGATTTGAGAAATGACATTACATGCTGCAGAAGGTGAATTTTGGGGAGAAGTTTATTTTAGATTTATAGGTGGGAACTAGAAAGAAGAAAAGAAGGATAGAGCTTTGTGTAATGAGAATAGGTCTGAAGTAGGGTGCCACGGAGCTGGGCCTTGAGGCTTTTTAAAGACTTATGACAGAAACAGTGTGTCATGTGTGGATAAGGATGACTAAGGATAAGCTAGGCAGTGTAGTTGACCCAACTATGAGGTGTCTAAGTGACTTTTCTCAGTGTTGGTCATGTCCTTGCTTACAGCTTCCAGGAATGGGTAAGACATGAGAAACCAGCATGCCCTGTTGGAGTTTCCAGCCTCCACATAAGACACTCTCAGCCCTGCTGCCTTTACCTGACTAGATTTAATCTGTTCTCATCAGTTATAAGTGTTTCTAAGTATTTCTGGTTCTAAGAATCAGGAAACTTAGGAGTGTAGTTATAGCGTAAATACTGGAAACCCAGGAGGAGCTAAGGTTTCCATCTGAAATTGAAGGCAAATAAAACAACTATCCCAACTTAAAGGCTATTGGCCTGGTGTGTTCAGCAGTTGATCTTTTTGTGCTGTTCAGATCTATATGAGAAGCACTCAAATTGAGAAATATTATCTTCTTTAGTCCAGTGGTCCATTTCAATGTTAATCTCATCCAAATGGCCTCACAGAAATATTCAGAATATGCCAATCGCTCCTTATCCACATGGATTCACTGATCTGCTATTAACCATAGTGCACAGGTGTTAAATAGAAAATTCCAGAAACAAGCAATTCAAAAGATTTAAGTTACTTAGTCTTCCAAGTAGCATGGCTGAATCTCATACCATTTGTCATGATACTATCATTCTTTTGTCCAGTATAGCCCAAATGCATGTACTGTCTGGATGTTAGGCATTGGGCAGACAGACATGCAGGTTTTGAGACAGACAGAGGATTGTGAGCATTACAGTTCTTCATGTCGAACTAACCTTTATTTTGTGTACTCGTGGCTCCAAAGCAAAAAAAAAAAAACAGCAACACTGCAAATCCATGTATGCCAAAGAGGGGTTATAGAGTACTTATGAAGACAAGGTCAAATTCTCAACTTAGTGAATTAGAAAAAAGTTGTTAAGAATTAATGTTAAAATATTCTGCCCACAAAATCGTGAAAAATAAAGCATCACCTACTGCAGTTGTGGCGAGTTAAACTTCAGCATTGGCCATGGATGTGCTTGAAAAGCACAGCACATATAGTATGCAAGCTATCTGTCACTCTGGCATTCATTTGGGCTCTCATGACATGAGATTCTAAGTCAAAGGTAGCTGGTGTAATATACCAAATATCAGGGTATCGCAGAGCCTATTACAGCTTCTATGCTTTGGCGTATCTTTTGATATATTAAAAAGTAACAGAATATTATGTATGTGTGCTAAATAAATGACAAAGACCTATAAAATGCTTAAGCCCACTCTCTAATTAGATAATCATAGAAATGAGCTAACGATTCACTGACTATCCAAATCTAAAGTTCCTGATTTTCTGACATTCACAGTTTCCCTTCAGCAGTGCTTTCTAATTGTACCCATTAATTGCTTCTAGAGGACTCTTATCTCATGTCTACTGCTCTTGATGGAAGAGAGATGGCAGCCTATACAGTCACTGTGCCATCACTTCTTCCTCCAGTGACCATAGTGGACATGGTCAATCTATCTAGGCTCTGGGCTCAACTCACCCAGAAATTGTGGCCACATAACTCTTTCCAGCACCTTACTCCAGGCATTTACTACAAATCGATCACACAGCATGCAGCCTATTTGCTATCCCTGTCTTGTGCCCTCATGATATATCACAGGCATTAAAACAAAGGCCACATCCATAGTTACACCAACCCCTGATATCCCCACCCAAGTCAATTCATCTTCCACCTTTTTAGAAAGAGCTCCAAATTAATCTCTCTAAAGTGCATTTGGAATGGTCTGGGCTGCAAACTTTTTCTTTCCCCAGGATTCGGAGTTGTTTAGTGTGTGGTAGTTCGAGCAGTTGTGCAGCTAGCTCCAATCACCTGTCCTTAATAGCGTATATGTATTTTGTGATGACACTTTCCAGTTATCTTCATGAAGAGATAAAGTCTTCTTCCCAGCGTTTGAATCTGAATTTGCCTGGTGAATTTCATTGAATAGAAGTGATACTATGGAGAGCTAGGGAGATGGCTAGTGGATAACAGCACTGGCTGATCTTGCAGAGGTCCTGGGTTCAATTCCCAGCAACCACATGGTGTCTCACAACCATCTATAATGGGATCTTATACCTGCTTCTAGCATTCGGGTGCACATGCAGACAGACACTTCAGATAAATAAATAAATCTTTAAAAAAATAAAATAAAATCTTTTTTTCTTGAGCATAGGCCTCTAGAAAACTTGAGTGATTTCCTGTTCTCTCTATCTCTCTCTCTCAAATCTAGGCCACCTTATTTATCAAAAACGGGGCATGGAGCCATGTTACCTAGATATGTCAGAGAATATAGTCAAAATGATGAAGGCTCCTAACTAACACTTACTTATCACAGGTCCATGTGAGCCATAAGCACCAGTTCACAGACAGAGTTAGGACTTTATGGGTTATATGTTACTGTATATTTTCTACCTTGGGTGACTGATACAGTTGATAATGAAGGATTGAGTTGTGACCATCTAAATTATTGAGTGAGATAAACAAAATGAAACAAATAAAAAACCAACCAACCAAATAAACAAACAAAAAATCAACCAAAAGCAAAACAACAACAACAAAGCCCAAACCAAACTATTGTGTCAAAAAGATGGTTATCACAGAATCCCTTATAAGGCTATGAGACTGCTGGAAGCACCTACAGTTCCAACATTGGAACTCGCACTTTTGTCACTGCTTTGAGACCGAGTCTGCATCAGCACTTAAGTATCCAAGGCTCTTCAAAGGGCGTTTACAGAATCAGTAGCCTCTGCAGCTAAAAGCCCTACAGGAAAAAACGATGCCACATGAAAGCCGAGGAGATTGTGATGTAAGGACATCTGTGCTGTGGTCACAGTCAGACAAGGGTGTGTCAGAAACAATAGAAGGTATTGCATGAGGTAAAAATGCCTTCAGCTGGTTTCACAAATCAATAAATAAAAACTAACTGAACCATTTTACTTCACAACTGAACTATAAAAGCCTATTCATAATTATTCAATATTTCCCCTTTGTCCTCAGAAATAGAAAACTGGGTAACGTAGCAATACAGGTGAGTTGCTCGCATGCATCATCATCATCATCATCACACATGTGCATTCTCCCACAGCCACAATTTTGAGCTGTCTAGTTTCTCTATATCTCCTAGAGCATGTGGTTTTTCATTTCTGTCACATCAGCTGGAGAGATGACTCTCTCTTTCTCAAAGCACATCATCACACAGACCCACAGTTGGCCTCCTTATAAGACAAAGGATGTTTGGTAAAAAAATTGCGGCTGCAGTTCTGTTCCTTAAGCGACCATGTACATAAGGAAAAGGTGGTCCCTCCCTTCCCCACCCAACAGTAAAGGTGAACTTGTGGTAGGATGCAAAGGGAAAGCAGTCCTGAAATTTTTGTAAGTCCTGCCTGTAACAAATGTCCCCTTTCTCCATACCTTGACCCTCAGCTTAAATATATGTGTTGTCTTAGCCAGTGAGTGGGACGTAAGCAAATGATATTCAAGGAAAAACTTGCTAGGAGTTTGCATGTTGACTCTTGCCCTTTACTGCACACTTAGAGGTCCCAGGTAAACAGTTAATGGAGTTCAGGATAGCCTTCTGGAGAAGGCAGGTACACAAAAGCCGAGGCACTCGGCCTTCAGCTTGCCAAACCTGTGTGTGAGTGAGGTCATTCCAGTGCACCCAGCACAGCTGCCAGGGTTTCAGTGGCAGCAGAGGAGACTTAGGCAAGAACAGCACTGAATGTCTTGGCTTACCAGCCTTAATTGCAAACCCACATAATTCTGAATCAGTAATCACTATTGGTTTAAGCTGTTAAATTTGGGGTAGCTTATTTAATTTCATTTAATTTTGTGTGTTTGTCTATCTATCTATCTATCTATCTATCTATCTATCTATCTATCTATCTATCTATCTATCTATCTATTTTGGAGGCAGGGTTTCTTTGTAGCCCTGCTATCCTGGAACTCATTATGTACACTAGGCTGGCGTCAGAACCACAGAGGTCTGCCTGCCTCTGCCTCCTGTTTGCTACCCCCTGATTAGGGGTAGCTTACTTATAGAGCAAAGGTTAAAAGTTATATCCACAAAAGATAAGGTATACAGCATCAGAGGCTTATACTACAAGAGCCACTCCAAACTTCAAACTTTGAAGGAATAGAAGGGGAGAGGCTATCTCTTTCTCTGTCATCAGAATCCCAGGGCAGAAAGACAAGAATGTGAACAACCTAAATACAAAATCAAGTCAAGCCAGGCAGTGGTGGCTCACGCCTTTAATCCCAGCACTTGGGAGGCAGAGGCAGGTGGATTTCTGAGTTCAAGGCCAGCCTGGTCTACAGAATGAGTTCCAGAACAGCCAGAGCTATAGAGAGGAAGCCTGTCTCAAGAAACCAAAACAAACAAACAAACAAAACAAGTCAATATCAATATCTTCTCCCACATCTTAGAAAATGGGCAGGTATGTCTTTCAAAAAAGAATGGTCACAGTGATATGAACTACGTAGCTGTTCATATTTTCTCTTGTCTTTTTTTTTTTAAGTACAACCAATTCAAATTGAACCCCACCTCAAACAGTTAAAAGGATTTTCCTAAATATGATCTATAAACTAATGCCTTTTGGAGTCATATTTTCTTCATGCTTCAAAAATATTCACCCACGTTTCACTAATGTTTAAACCATGTACCCATTATGCTTTTATTTGAAGTATTTCAAATAGCTTTTGAACAAAAATCTGCTAACTATGGCATTTACTGTACTTATTTTTCTGTTCCAGTTTGCTGTAAAGACAAAGCTTAAGTTGAGTTGAAGACAGTACTCATCCACTTTTGTTGTCTTTTTCTGCCTTGTTCCTCCTGGTCCTGATTATGGTTACAGGAAGGGAAGGGGTAGGAAATGGAGGTGATAAAACATTTTGCAATTTTCCAAGTGCTAGATATAATCTAAGATATGTACATTTTCTCTTGAAATAGTTTCCCCCATAACAATACACACTCTTATTAGAACTGTATTTTTGCTGACAGCCCAGAGGTGCTTCGCTCAGCATTCTGTGACAACACACACACACACACACACACACACACACACATACACACACGAAGAAGCATGCTCACATCTTTGATATAATCATACTTTTATTTGCCTGGTTTCTCATTTATATTTATTATTTCTTTATTTTAGATATCTACATTCTTTCTTGACACTCCCAATGGCTTTGTGTCTAAATATTTTAACCAAATTATTTGAATTTTAATCTATATCTTTAATCAGTCACATTGCTTTGGAAACAGTTTGAATAGTAAAGTCAAATGGCTGCAGTTTTTGTTCTGTAATGTGAGTAAAGAAATTAATAGGATTTAGGGATTAGGTTGAATGCCTTCTTTTATGTGGTTTAGAAAACATAGTGTCTTATTGCAGTCCTAACAATAAAGCATATTGTGTTTTTCAATAAGGCAAGACAATAGCTATATAAATATAAAGCATGTTATTCATATCTGTTGTATATTTAGTATTTAATTATTAATATTAATCATCTCCTCTTTCTTCCAGGGAGCTTAAAGTCCCATATATTTTACAATCAAAACTGTCAAGAATTATAACACTAGTCTATGTGATCTCTATAAAAGGAGATATAAATGCCAATCAAAGGGGCCATTGGTTGCTTCATTTAAATTCAAAGTGCTTCTGTCCATAAATTACATTAGTAGTCCGTATTCTTCTTCCTTAGTCTCAGAAGGAATCAAAGCATGTGAAGTCCTTTCATTCTCATAACCCCTGCTAAAGGAGGAAAAATCCCTGCCAGGACTCTGGGATTCCATTTGTCCCACACAGTGCTAAACACAGAGGACAAGGCCACCCTTGGTAGATATCTCTGGACTCGGAGTCCTTGTATGTGTGAGGGAGAGATAATGCAAGTGTGTGTGCTCAATTGACTCAGATGATGTATCTAGGCCACTATTATCATAGTGTCTACCAGATTAAAACTGCTAGGACAGGTGGACCTGATTTCGTTCTCCTTTAGCAGAAAATAATGTTATTAATCACTACATGCAGAGAAATTTCCTTTAAGATCATCTTAGCACAGATTCTTTGTGAACCTCTGGAATTTTATGTGTGATAATGGGGTCCAGGGCATGACAGCCTGATACCATCTTGTAATCTATAGCGAGTAACATTTAAGTGAAATTCAAGAATGCATCCAATTTAAAGCATCCTTGATTAATCCATTTTGAAATGTCACTACTTTCTTCCAGACACTTCTGCAGAATGTGCTAACAAGCAAAAGCAGTGACTGTCTGTTTCATGAACAATGTTGAAATGAGAAAGGTCATTCCCCCAGGATAGCAAAATTACCCAATCAGCTATAAGATAATAATTGAGGTAATGATAGGGTTTTTTTCCTGTTTTCTTTCTATTTTCTAAGCCACTGTATGTCAGTTGTGAACATTGATCCCTATTGGGCAAAGGTAACCTTCCAATTGACTTGCAGGTCACTCATCTCAGATGACAGGCAATGTAGAAGGAATAGCAAGCAAACATGTACAGGTTCATTGCCAGAGTGGCATCTTGCCTCCTGAGTGTGGCCTACGATTTTCTCCTTTCTTTTTATACAATTCCTGGGTCTAATCGGAAGCACTGTGGTCCAGAGTACTGAATGTACACATAGTGGTCAGCTCCATATATCTGTGGAGGAGGAAGGAGAGGCGACATCAGTAAGTGATGAGAAGTGGAATGCTGCTAGATCATTGCTGATCTCCCCAGACATACATCACATTTAATAATCAATATTGAAATACTTTTATCATGTAGATAACTCTGGTACTGTTTAGCATATAATAAACAGAGCAAATGTGGGCCCAGGCTCAGTGCAATTTCTTAGGGAAGCTGTACATTGCTTTACTTAAACACATAGTCACTGTGTCCTAGTTCCTGTCAGATAATCTAGCACTAAGGAAAGAACAATACATGAAATAAACAAAGTCCATGCTTATATGGAAGTTACTATTTTAATTTACTGGGAGAGAAAACAAATAACAAGATATGTCAAACATGCACAATCTACATACTGAGAACTTAAAAAAAAATTAACGGAGCTGGGAAATATTTTACATTTTTACATCGTGTCTAGGGAAGTACTTGGTGGAGATGTAGAGGAGCTGACAGCGGGGGCTACATGGATACCTAAGAGAAGAATACCATGGCAACATCGAAATCAAGCCCTACTAGAGAATATGCCTGGGACAATGAGAGAATGATCCCAAATTTCATATTCCACATATCGTTATCACAATATTTCTTTCCCTGTGCAACCTTGACAATCTTTGTCATCCATATATACCTATCCTCTATGAATTATAGTGTTTTCACCTTGAACTTGGACAGCTCTTTATAACTGCATGCACTTGCAGAAAATGGTAAAATAACAGATGTGACCCTGTGATGTCCAGGCTAGGTCACAGAAATCAGGATAGCTTCTGCCCACATTTTCTTCATGGGATGCTGGTCTTTGGAAGTAGTCCTCCTGGAGTGAGGAGGCAAGTCCAAGTCGGATGGAATCTCAAGTAAAGATGGGCTTTTCATTTCAGAGCCAGCTGCCATGGGAATAAGCCAATTTAGAAGTGAACCATTGACCTTAATTTGATCTTCCTCACCTACTGATATATGCAGCAAAGAAACGCCAGAGTTCAGTTATATAGCCGAGTAAAATAAATGTTTATCACTGTTTTTCAACCATTCTGTTTGGAAGTGACCATACCTCTAGTTAATAAAAACAAGTGAGAAAGAAGGTGTGGCTAGAAGGAACGAGGTCCTGGGCAGTATTGTTTTATCTTTAGCAGGAAAGTCACTGGGCCAGAATCAAATGCAGCCATTCCCCACAGGGAGTTGCCAGCTAGGTTAGACCCCATAATGGCCATTTGGCATGAGAGAAGGGCGGACTTCCAAGGAGGTCTCTTGAGAGTATTTTCCCTCTGGTATAATAAGCCTCCGGGTTGCTGACTTCTAAGGACTGTAGCATGGCCCATCTGTCATGAAGACATTTGCTTCATCGTGTAGGAGAACGGGCAAGTGTGGTGCCAGAAAGAAGGCATTTTTCATGCTATAAGAACCTTAGGAAGACATACCCAAAAATAATCCATCATTGCCAAGGTTTAAAAGAGGTTAGCCCACTGGTGTGAGGGGCCTACTCCTGGTTGGGGCTGAGCTTATGAAAGTGCTCACTTTATAACTCTCTGAGGCTGAATGGTCTCCAGACATGGGTGAGGTGAAAGACCAGAGATGGCAATGGGTAAGTTAAATCAAAAGCAAATAGATCACTGGCCTCTTCTCTACTTCTTAAGATCTCTAAAAAGTGAGGATTACATTCAATTTCCCTGAGGACTCCTGCAGGAATTTGGAATTAAGGTATAAAATTAGCCAGGACTTGGACCACTCAAGTATTCAAGTTGAGGCTACTTCTACCAGCAATAAATTTCCAAATGTTCTATAATATGCCCCAGGGTAGAACTGAAGGAAACCTTTGGGTAAGTATATTTACAACAGTATGTGACACACATCCTTTTGATGAAAACTAGTCAGAGAGATATAAACACTTCTGTCCTCATTGCTTTATCAATCTCAGGTCCACAGATAGCATGAAAATTTGCTGAGAACATTGCTGGTGCATGACATACATGAGTACCTCGAGAATAAACTTCTCAACTACATTTGGGTGAAGGAAGGTAGCCCTGGCCCAGACCTATAAACGGGTAAGAGAATAATGATTTGACCTTAAAGGTGGCTTTGTTTATCTAGATTTTGAAGCTATTGCGTTCCATCAGAGAATTGTCAAGCTTTTCTTAAAGAATCTGGTGAAACATGGTCAAGACTAAAATGGCTCTTTGAGTTTTTTTCCCTCTTTATGGCTGTGAAGAACTAAAGAAAAGTTATATGATTTAGATAAGGCTATATGAGGACCTAAAAATGGTAGAGCTTATATTCTAGAGTTGATTGTTGTTTTCTGTAGATGCAGAAAAGATGGGACAGCTACTCCAACATCAAATGTCTGCACTTGACATAGAAAAGCCACTCAGTGTTGGTGATCTGTCCACACAGGGGTATAAGATTCTAATGAATGAGGATTTCTCTTAATTTTCAAATACTTTTGCAAAGTGAGACTTATTTAAACTAGCTAAATGGAGAAATGTTGGATTCAAAACACAATGTAAGATGTTGAATTTTTGTTTATTATTTCTAAAACTCTGGAATATTAGCTAATTACTGGCTGTCTGATCTTCGCTCACTCTGCAGATGCCCCTGTGCATCTTTCTGGGCTGGCTTTCCTCTTGTTAGGGACCAGCATAGCCGAGCAGTCCAAACAGTTGAGTTAGGTCATCCATCAGACTTGAAGATCAAAAACATGGCAAGTATCCATAACTAAGAAAAGCCAAGCATCTCCCTTAGCCTGAGTGACGCAAGCCTGACAGTGAGCTATAATTGTTGCTCAGCCGAGGTGAAGTATAGGATCCCAGGCATTCTGGTCAGTTCTTGAGAATATGGTGAGTTTGGCACAGATGGGAAGAAAGGGGATAATAACAGAGGCAGGATTGAGGGACTGATGACTCTGACTAAGCAACAATGCAGGCCAAAGAAGACAAGGAGGAAAGATAGACTGTCAGATGGTGTATATTATCAGTTGTGGACAAACCCATAAAGACACAAGAAGACCTCTAATCTTCACTCTGAAAAATGACTGGAAAGTGAATGATAGGCAGTGTGCAGCTATGGCCTTCTTCAACCTTCTCACATTCAGTCATAAGAGACGCTGAGGACTTTCCCCTTCATGACACTCCCTCCCGCTCAGAGCAACAATTCTGCAGGATTGAAACATGGTGAGGCTCTTAGGATACAGGTTGTCAACTGTGAGGGATTAGGTGTCTATAATGATTTTCTCAG
The DNA here is from genome assembly GCF_008632895.1 of Mastomys coucha. Classification (NCBI taxonomy): domain Eukaryota; kingdom Metazoa; phylum Chordata; class Mammalia; order Rodentia; family Muridae; genus Mastomys; species Mastomys coucha. The sequence continues at coordinate 123,847,872 of NW_022196897.1, read as the reverse complement.
AACATACTCCAGCAGCTAACAGGTCACATGAATACTCTATAAGTAATACATCAAACAAAAATGAATTTCAACTGTGTGCATCTCTATGGCTGCCTGTTTGTGGATGTATTCTCTATGAACTAAAACCAGAGTACAGGCATATTAGAATACATTTGGCTTCAAGAAATATATATATATGTATATATATACATATATATATACATATATATATGTATATATGTGTGTGTGTATACATATATATATTTGTATATTTTATGTATCTTTGTCTATGCCACAGGTATAAGTCAAATTATAATATGCTAATCATGAAGGGGGTAGGTGTAGAAGGAGGAAGCTTTCAGTTATTTTGTGAACGAAATGTTCAGGTTTTACATTCAGCACATTGATGACCATAAAGCCAAAAGTTTAGTCTGAATATTAAATTGAACTATAGGTCTTACTTGTTGGCGTCTCCCAATGGATTCTCTTAGCTTCCTGACTTTAGGGTCCCTTTATTCTCTGTCACTTTGCTAACCGTTTGACTTGATGGGAACAGACTAAGACAAAAGTGAAGACCTGCCAAGTTCTAGCTTAGAAATAGAGACTGTGTATGTTCCTGCTCTGTCTCCTGGAGTCCCTCTAAGTTACTACATGAAAATGTTCAGCTAATCTAGGGATGCAACACCACAGGGAGCATAGACCATTGTCTCATGTTAGATGGCTGAACCACTTGCTGTGAGAACATTGCCAAGATTAGCAAGCCTGTCTAACCTATCCACTGCCCTTAAGTACATAAGCAAACTCAACTTAGACCATAAGTACCAGCCAGCCGGCCTGGAGCTACACAGAGAATAACAAATGTAAGTGCTTTGATCCATTGCATTCCAGGTTCTTTTTACATCTTGGTTTGGTTTTATTTTTGCATAATGGCCAATTGACAGAAAGCATACTCCAGCTATATATTATTGTCCCCTGTGATTTTAGGGTCTGGCTATGTAGCCCAGGCTGGTTTTGAAGTCATGAGCTTCTTGCCTAGTCTTTCAGAATGCTGGGATTGAAGTCATATATCACCCTGCCCAGTTTCTGAGGGTTTAAAATATGCTGATTCCTGTTCCACTTCCTCCCTCACCTCAGATCCTGTTAACTGTCTGGGTATTGTTCTTATTTTCTTTCTTTCCCAGGTGATTCTCAAGTACAGCCAAGATTAAAAACTTCCTAGCCTAGAAGTTCTGTTCTGACTTTTCAGAATTTTAAAATTTTAGGTGGGATATTTTCAAACTTATATCAAGATAATTTGAGATATATTTGCTTTTGCACACATATCACAAGAAGAATAAGAAGATGCCTTCCAATATGTAAAATACATCTCTGATGATCTCTCCAATCAGTAACACAGTAACTTCTGGGCCTAAGTCAAACACGCAGGGCCGTGGTTTGTGAGGTAAGTGAGCGAGCTTAGCCTCCAAGGTCTCTTTGCCTTTGCTGTGGATGCTAGCTTGAATACATCCAAATTCTGGTTTAATATCTAGATTGGGTTTTGGCATAGAAGTATATGAAAGTAGTAGCTCTTTGGAAGAGGAGGCAGAGGACAGACATTAAGAATATTACACTGTTTTTACTTTCTAATTATGTGTCATAGCTGGCTTGGGAGATTGTGATCTAATAGGGAGGAAGAAGACTCAGTACTCTATTTTTTTTTATTAGAGGATAAGATCCATGGAGGAAATCATGCAGTACCCCACCCACTGAGCATGTATACTCCCCTCCCTAAACTGCTGAGAATATTGGCTGTCATCTTCTGACTCACCCTCTTTCTAGAGAATCGCTTCCAGCAGACAGAAGCCATCTGCTGTGAAACACCTGGGAGGTTACATCTCATGCTGCACCTGGAGGTAAGTTGTAGGTGACAAATGTTTAATAGACACAAAGGCATGGCCCATTTTTCTCAGTCTGGGACAAACTTCTGTTTGATTTAAACTCTAAACACCCATGGGAGCAGGCTCCGTCTTTGTAGAAACCTTTCATTCCCTGACTTCTTCCTTTGCCCCACTCCACTTCCTCTTCCCCTTTCCCCTGCAGTCCTACCTTCATCTAGAGTCCTTGCTGTAGACTCCTGTCTTAGATTCAGCTCTTAGGATACACATCCTAGCAAAGTCTTTCTGAAAAGTCCATGACAATCCATCACAAGCTGGCTCAACATGACTCTATATCAACCCCTTCTTTCTCACCGGCTCCAGGGAAGACACAATTCTCCCTCTCTGTAGTAGTTCTATACTACATAGTTCACCTTCTCAAAACTGGGGCATCCTTGTGGCACTACCATCATAAAGATTCCTCTGCCTCCAACCCTTCTGGTCTCCAGTGAACTCTCTGGAAAACACTCAGGATCAAAACAGAGCACTCTTTAATGGATATTTAACTTCTTTCTCCAACACACATGGATCTTTTCCAGTTCCTTCTTCACTTAATCACACAAGACATGTTTCCCTGCCCTTTGTGCAAAACATTCTTATGTGCTCTCTTTTTGCACGATGTTCACTTTTGCCTTTTGTTTTATCCATCCAACTCAAATAATAGATATTTTTAATAAGAAACTGTAAGTTTCTTATAACCTCTTTTTCCATAATACCACATTCAATAGATGTGTATTGACTAATGAGCTGGAAGGAAAAGTCAAGAGTTATATTTATGCTTCTCAATGCAAGGGGTACACAATCTAACCTTACTGTCAGAGCACAGAAAAGGTTAACTAACTGTTTGGGACTTGCCATTTCATAGTATCACATTTTTAACAATTATATTCTCTACAGTAAGGACACAGTGGTCTGAAATCCTTAAATGCCAGTTTCCTAGTTAATTGTGAAGATAGATACATTTTTCCTTGTTGGTAAAAGCTACTGTTGTTCCACATAATGACTTTAACTGTAATGGAAATGAGGCAGGACAAATCAATTTTTAGCCCTTGGCAAGTTAAGTTTGTCAATACACAAAGCAAACAGCAATAGAAACTGGTAGTTAATATGATAGTTTTATTCCAATATTGTAATATCTTCCTTTTCTCTTTCCCTATTAAATTTAAAAATCTATAATTAGCATGGTTTATTCAACCAATGTAAAGGTCACCTCCATACCATTAAGAACATCTTATTATTCTAAGGATAGTGCAGCAAGGGGTAAAATGTAGGACTAACCCTAGCAAGTGGAATGTGGTTTTACTTCTATTCAGTTAAGGTTGGCTGAAAATGAGTCTCAGAAACAGAGGAATGGAGCTAACACAAAAGAATTAATGCCTACCTCAAATTACCCTAAGAATTTCCAATCTAAAGACTAGATTATTTAAAATTTCCTCTGTAAATCTGAGTGGCCAGAGGCTTTACTACAATGTAACCCAGATCTCTATACCTCTATGACCTATAAGAGATTTTATCTGTGTCATAAATAAAAAGGGACACAGATGATACAGGCTGAGAAAGCAACTTTAGACCAAAGGCATTTTAGAAATAGGAATGGCTAAGACAGACAGCATAAACAAGGTAGGTGTGGAAAAGGCACCCAGAACCACAGAAATGTTTGACAAACTGGAGAAGCAAAAGGTCATTGTAAATATGAGCTAGCTATGCTGGGTCTGATATTTAAGGGAGCAAAAGCTAAAGAGGAGACAGTCGGGCAAGTGGACCCTAAGATCTCAAGGTTGGATACCTAGATTAAAAGATGCATAGATAGTAGACAAAGGAAGGAAATAAGAAGCGGGATAATGGCAAAACTCATCCTATACTTAAGACCCCTAAAAGCTGGCCAGTAAGCCTTCCAGTGGAATTCGAAGAAAGACTTAGTACTTGGTATTATATAATTAAATGAAAACATCTCATTTCCACAGTGACACCATTGTGAGTACAGCCACAGACCAGCAGCCCTGTCTGAAAGACTTTTAGAAATGTACTTTCTTGTACTCCACCTGAGCTACTTAGAATCTGAGATGAAGCCTACAATGTATGTATCTCAATAGTTCTCAGATGATTCTAGGCATGCTGCCTGAAGTTTGGGAAGTAGTAGCCTCGGAAGCTGATCGAATCCTCAGCAGTAGGGCAGTTACACATATGAATTCACAGCAGTTGGCATGCACAGAAATGGCACAAACCTAAGCCAGACAACATCCCAGCATGAAGGTGGGGAGTTTATCCTGAGAAACCATCACCAGCTGAGGATCTATTCCCATTCAATAGCTGCTAGGAGAGGGAAAATCAATTTTCTTCAATAGTGTGACACTTCATGGGTCTACTAGGTCCGGGATAGGCTCCAGGCCCAAGATTAGTTGGGTAACATAAACTGAACTCATTGAAAAATGGGAAAAATATAAAACAATGCAAAGTCGGGTGGGCTGGCAGGTAAAGATGGAAAGGTTGCATGTAGGAGGAGCAGGTGTCAGGGGGGTACCAAAATACACTGTACAAAATTGTCAAAGGAATTAGTAAAAGTATTATTTTTAAAAGAAAGTATATATACAAAGGGAAACAATGTTTGCATAATGGAAAATTCCTTCAGAGGCCCCAAAATCAAGCAATGTAACAAAAGATTCTCAAAGGAATTGAAGGAAAGAAAAAAAACAGTGCATTTCATCACAAAATCAAGAAAAGATAAAATTACTCATGCGGTTATCTTAGACTGTCTTTGACAGAGTGTTAAATACTGTGTGAAGATACAAGTCAGAGTCAGCAGTCCCAAAAAAGAACCTCTTGTTGGTGAACCAAAATTTGATTTGTTTTAACAAAATCAAATTTTGCTCACTTTGAGAGCACACAGACAGACACACGTACATGTGCATGTGTATGAATGGTGTCATGATACATGACAATAATCTAGCAGTGTCTGATCCTTCAGCTGTGCTTTGGCCTCTTTGCATCTTTAATCCCATACCAAATGGACAAACCATCCATCTAAGAAGCTGCAACACAATAAATACTAACAATCTGCAGTGGGTTCCAGATGGAAATACAGAGAAACTCTGCCCTTGCTCACCTATAATTTATCAACTTTATTATTTCTCACAAAAATATTGCATTAGGTTGTTTTAATAACTTTCTTCCAGCAAATGAATTTCTCTTGAATGTAGACTAATAACAAGCATGAAACAAGCTCTCTCTGGTCCCCAATGCTGAAAGAAAATTACTTCCACACATTATAGCGCAGTAATGGCAGCATTTAGTGTAAACCCCATCATCAGAATGATCACAGAATGATCTGAAGAGTGCCTATTTCCACAGAACACTGAGCTAGGCTCATAATTCTGGGGAGAAGTGTTTGGCTTTTGTGCATGGTACTAGCTAGTTCTCTGGAAACTATCGTTTCTCTTAGCTGATGGGGGCTAGGGACACGTTGTCAGGAAGTCTCCTCTCCTCATTTCTTTTGATTCCACACAGAAACCCGTTTGCTCCATTTTAAGGCAGCGAGGTCTTTGTCTACTGAACAAGTTCATTTTTGCAGCTTCCTTGCCAACTGTCTTCCTGTTGTTCTAAGGTTTGGTGAAACCCCAATTGTCCTACAGAGAATGTTGGCTCTCAAGCCAAAGCAAAACAGTATAACTGCTCATATTTTCATAAGAAAGCCTGGTAAGAGAAACTTAGGGCTGTTTCCTCTCTTCCTCAAGGGCATAGTGACTCTAGTATTTAGTGGCCAATGAATAATAGCTCTTGTTATTGTATGGCAGATGTCTTTTAAGATGCTATATAAATAGAGGAATAGAAAAGATGGCCTGGTCTCAATGCATCTCCAACATTTCAGCCAGGCTTCCTCTATTAAATCCTGAACCTCTCAGCTCTCTCCCTTTCCTTAACAAGTAGGGCTAGTAGGTTATAATTTATAAATTACTTATAAAATTAATTGTGAAATATTCCCTTGTATAAACCAAATGAGTGAAACTTACGGTAATGTGGAGTTTCTGCTACAGTTTGAAAGTTTTATCTTTTGTCAAAATAGAATGTAGAACCAGGAAAATGATATACCAACATTTTCACAAATAAGAGCTTCCATGATCAACATATGCATGAAAAACTAGAACCTGGCGGGCAGCATTCCAGGGATTCTAACCATATTGTGCTCTTTAATTCTGCAAAAAAAAAAAAAAAAAAAAAAAAAAAATGTTAAAAGATTCTGGTGCATCCTGACATTCTGGGAATGTCAATCAGTCCAGCCATTCTGGACATCACCAAGGAGATTCCTGAAAAAGTTTCAACAGTAGTGTGTGAGATGGATCAGTATGGAAAGGCACTTGCTGCCAGGCCTAAGGACCCAATGTTGGTCCCTGGAACACATACGGTGGAAGGAGAAAACCAACTTGAGGAAGTTGTCCTCTGACCTCCATGTGTCTGTCTGCATTACATACAGATGTAGGTATACAAACACACATGCACACTGACATGCATATACACAGGCACACACACACACGCAAAGATAAACAACTAAATAAAAATAGAACTAACATGTGACCCAGCTTCCCACCACGGCTGGGTGTATACCTCCAGGAATTAACCAGCATTTAGAAAAGAAAACTACACATCCTTGTTCATTGAAGACTAATTCACGATAAACAATATATGGAACCATATATATACATATATATAAACATATACTTGTATATATATGTAGTTACATATATATATGTATATATACACACACACATATATATATGTATATATATGTATATATATACATATATACTTGTATATATATGTGGTTTTACTCAGCCATAAACAAATTTATATCTTTGGAGGGAAAGTAGATGGAACTAGAGATCATAATGTTAAGCAAAGTCTCACCAAGACAATGTGCTTAATATGGGGTTGGAGGGCATGAAAGTAAAAGGAAACTCTTGGACACATGAAGAAGAGAAACAGGATGTGGGTTATAAGGAAAAGCAACAGACAGGGTAAAAATGATCAAAGTATGTCATATGCACATATGGAAATGTCATGGTGTAAACCATTTCTCTATAAAATTAAGATAAGCTAACAGAAATGAATGGATCTGTTATAAGCACACAAGAAGCCTTTTGGCTAGAAGTTCGGCTTCTCATTAAAAATGAAGTCGACAGGAACAACAGAAATCAAGTTAAGTAACAAAAGTCAATAAAAAGCATTCCAGATGGAAAACGTAAGAAAGATGCAATGAGATAAATAAGCTTCATGTTGAAACTCTCCAGAAAGCCAGGTTCTAGCATCCTGTGATTCCTACACTAATTGATCATCAATGCAAATACCCTATTTAAAGTAAGCTTGTATTTAAATGCCTAATGCTGCTGTGGCTTTCAAGAGGTCCCCTTCTTGAGCCCTACTGTGCTGAGGCCAGCCACACGTGTTTTTTTACAGTTTGCTTCTTAAATTTGCAACACTTTTTTTTTCCTACTTGCCTGGTGGAAACATTTTCAATACAGACAGACCGCATGTGTGTTGGGAATGGCAGTCAGTGAGTTGTGGCAGACAGATTTGCCTTTCTCGTTGTACTGTTGTTTGAAACATGCCTTTATGCTAAGTTCTAGAGGTATTTGCAAAGCGGGCACATTGTCCCGACACCTCTACCATAGCTTTAGACATAAAAAGACTCCATTAACATCCCATCCTCACAGCTTTGACCTCTAAAACCATATCTAAGAAAAATAGTTTGAAAACATAAATCATTTACTTTTTACTTTGGCTTGAGCTTTAAAAACTTAAAAGAAAAAAAAAAGAAAGCAAAGAACTTTTAGATCTTTTTGAGAGAAAGGACTGGGGACTTGCTGGAGATGGCATTCCTCTGAATTTGGAAAAATACAGAGTGAAATAAATGTCTTCCCCCAGTTGCCCCCTCCTGCTAGAGCTGTAGAAACCTAATAGAAGGGAGAGGTGGGGGAGGGGAGACAGAAAGGAAGAAAGTCAAAACAGGCCGTATGTGGGTCTCTAAGCAGGCTGTGTGTGGGTCTCTAAGCAGGCCATGTGTGTGGGTCTCTAAGCAGGCTGTGTGTGGCCTGTCTGTGTTTGACTGTCCTAGATCCCTGGGCCTGCAAAGCAGCGAGTGCTCACGTTAGACTTCATCTGATAGTCTGTCTATTTATTCCCATTATCTCCTCCCACCAACTTCTCTCTCACTGAACCTAAAGCACAAAATCCTGGGGAAGGAGCTATATGAGCCTAACCTAGGGAAGAGTGGAGAACTGAACACTAATTCTGAGTAGCCAAGGAGGCCCATTTCAGACTGAGAAAGGAGGAGGTGGGGAACTCCAGGACTTCATCTGCAAAACCAGAAATGTTGATTGTTTTGGTTTGCTGTTGTTTTGTAAAGTTTTCTTTTCTTTTAATAGAGAATGGAGTAAACTTGTTTTGTTTGTTTTGTGAACCAAATGCTAGAGAATCTGGAGGGTTTGAGAGTGAAAAGGAAGTGACTTCCTGGGCATTTCTGAACCACACGGAGGGGAAATGAGCCTTCCTGTGCATAGGTTAATGAGAAGAAACCCAAGGAAATCTGCAGTCAAGGGAAACAAACATATAATTTCCTATTGGAACTTCTAAGACCATAATCCCTGGGATGTTTGTTTATAGCAGCCAGGCCCTGTCTTGACGAAAAACAATCAGGAGTTCCTAATTTAGCTTTGTTCAAGGACTCTACCTATGGCACAAAAGAAGGATTTTTGGTGTGTTTTTGGTTGGTTGGTTTTTGGTGGTTTTGTTGTTGTTGTTGTTGTTGTTGTTGCTTTGTTTTGAGATTTTTGCTTTGTTTTGTTTTTAGTTGATTGGTTTGTTTTTCCTTCATATGTATGTGTGGGTACCTGCATGTATGTATGTATGTATGTATGTGAGTTCCTGGTGCCTCTAGAAGGCAGAAGAGGCTGTAGGATACCCTGAAAATGGAGTTATGGATGGTTGCGAGGTCACCATATGGTTTGGGGAACCAAATTTGAGTCTTCTGCAAGAGTAGTAAGTGCTTGTAACCACTGAGCAATTTCTCCAGCTCGGGGACAATCTTTAAGATTTCTCAACTCAAATAACAATCACCCTTTGTCACCACCCTTGGAAAAGGAAGACAGCAAACATCACAATCAAAAGTCATATCCAGGATTACAGACCTGATCAGAGGATGCTGGGGCACAGTCAGTGGCCAACGATGGTATGAATAGAGGTAGTCCCAAAATCCTCTAGGAGAGGACAGTAGGCCCCAAGGACATTCTTATTGGATCCCTTCCTCCCATTCTACATGTGTAGCCTGAATCTAGTTTCCATGCTGGGAACTACAGAGAAGAAGGAGCCCTAAAGAAAGAAACTGTGGCCTTCACCTCAAAGCATCTTCAATGCCCATATCAATCCAATATGTACACTGGAGTTGTAATATTTTGAAACAGAAGGGAGGAGTTGTCTTAAAAATGGGGCCTAAAAGCAGTCAGAAGCCAGCCACAGAGAGGACCCAGGGGCATTGCTTATCTGCATGCCAATGTGGCCACACCACAGCAGTCTCAGGAGCCATTCTGGTGATGAGGAAAACTGTTGTTTCCTCATATCCGTCTCTTCCTATGAGGCTAGGAGATTCAGTGTACAGAACCAAGCATTCTCCAGCATGGGTTGGGAAAGTGTGGTTGCAGTTTGGAAATAAGGTGTCCTTACCCAGCCTCTTTTAAATAACCAAAGCTATTCAAGAACCCCATCCCATCCCTTACATCTACATCCTAATACTTAGTACCCCAAACATCCTACACTGTCTCCCACAGTGTCCTTCAGCTCTGCTCTCCATCTTATGTTGGTGTCATTGAAAAGGGAAGAGGACCATCCTGTGCTGGTCCCCTTTTGTACATTCCCCAGGAGCAAATCATCTTTGAGCCTGCTTTGAAATAGTCAAAGAAAATGATAGGAAGTTTCAGGCCAATGTTCCCTTGCTGACTTCTAAGAATTCTACTCAAGGATAGGACATCACTTGGGAGCTGGTTTGATGCAAATTCTTAGGACTCCACCCATATCTGCTAAATAGAAGCTGCATTTTTGGATCATTCAAACAAACCATCCCACTTCAGACCACTTCTAAGCCATGAATGTCATTACATTTTAGATATAATACTTCTAGAGGCCCAGGCAGTCCATATTTGTTGGGTTGCACCAAAGGTTGATGGTATCTTAGGATAGAAGCCTTAATATTCCGTGGTGCCAGTGCCTTCGGTAGCTTCTGGTCAGATCCATTAGTCATGCAGTAAAGTCCCAATTCATTCTGGTTACTGAGATATCTTGCCCGTATTGGGATACTAAGTTCTCTTTCTGTAGCGCCAGACCCTCCTGCTGTGTAATTATAACATGAAGAAATAGTGGAGGGAAAATACAAGGGGAATTTCAATGCAGTCAGCTTCTACGTATACACCCAGAAAAGGTGTATCCTACCAGAGAGTGGGAATATTATCCAATTGAACTGGTCTGAGGGGAGCAATATTCCTGACCACAATGACACTTATTTCTAGGTTCCTTACGTTATTCAAGATGTGGACCATGGACCAGAAATATAGCATCATCTGGGAGCTTGTTAAAGCTTTGACCTCAGACTTTATTCCACATATACCAAGACAAAATCTGATTTCCCCCACCAGGAACTCAGTAGCTTGGTATATTCATTAATGTTTGAGAAGAGGTCAGCTTACACAATGGTTCTCGATCTAGGCTGCAGGTAAGAGCCATTTGGGAATATATTAGGAAAATTCTGTAGACTATTATTTAAATTGGTATAGAGTAAGTCTTGGACATCAGCATTTTTTTAAAAAAAAATATTTGCAGCTATTTCTAATGTGAAGCTTATATTTCTAGGTAGACCAACAGACTTGTAAATATCAGATCTTTGGGTTGAAAAAATTGTATGTGGCTTAAAGGTATAAAACAGGAGAAGTAAGTGTACATACCAAACACATTCTAAATGGAACTCATTTGAATGTACGAGTAGCACTGAAAATCTGCTTCCAGTAGGCCCTTCTCTTGGCTTGTTGGACTCTTCTGTAAGAGAACATCAAGAATGGGTGATGATAAATTTATTTGCTTTACAGTTCCTAACGTGCTTACATATTCCATATCTATTCTGGGCTGCTCTCTGCTTCAAGTTTTCTTGTCTTTTGTAAGAACCCTGCCTACCTTGGCATATATCTTCTAATTAAAGTAGGATCTGTATGCTTTAAGAACCTCTGATGGGTGCTACTTGGAGTACCACTGCATTGGGGACCACGTTTCTAAAACCAGGAACACCCAAACCAGAACTACCCTCATGACCAACAATAAAAGTAGAATCTTTGAAAGTTTACTTAATTCATACAGGATTCCAAAGAAAAAGATTATGAAAATTAAAATCAAAGGGGTACATTGAGTACATGTGTTGATTTGGATAAATATGAAGGCTAAGACACGTTTTGTTTTTAAAGACAGAAATTGTAATGGGACATCAGGAGAGGTTAATTGAGATTCTGACATAATAAAGCTTTCCATGGGACTTGGAATTGACTCACACTAAAAACAAATATCTAAACAGGAAATCCACTTGGGTGGTTTCTCAGACTCTACATGAACAATTTATAAGATTTCATCCTTTCTCCAGCCCTGATCAGACTTAGCTCTGTGAATAATGACCTAGAGGCTAATAGACAAATAATTGGCAATGTAGTATTCCTGCTTCCAACATGGCAGCTGCTAATGAAGAAGAGTAGTTAAGACAGAGCCTTTTTAAATATAACCTGTAACTGTAACTGTGAAACCCCAGATCTCAGAGCTAGAAGGCTTCTTGAAACAATGAGAAGGCAGGCTATCTAGTTACAAGGGAAGGGACTCCACACCAACTCTGTCAGGATTCCTATGTCAAATTTTCCACCTAATAAGATTTTGGGGAAAAATGTACATGCCTATTTCTCATATAGGTCACCTGTAAGACAGAGGAAAGGGTCTTGGATTCCTCTCTTTTCCCATCTGCTGTCAACATTGGGTATGATATAGGTGAATCATGGAGTGAAGGATTTCTTACTATCCTGTGTCTGGGAATGGTCTCCTGTTCTTGACTTCACTGACTTCAATTTCCACACCATCATCATTGAAACATCCAAACAAATCCTCCCTGCATATACACACTGCAGCATCTCTCAGGCTTAGCACCTTATATCACAGAACTGGTGGTTGGAATAGAACAATAAACCATGTTTCTGCATAACTGCTCCTGTTATGCATTCTATATCAGAAACTTCTTAAGTCAGAGACTATCTTGTCCTCATTAGCCCCCAGTACCCAATTCAATGCCTGCCACAGTAGATCTGTGATGATTCTTTGTAGAATAAGTGAATTCACACAAGTATGCTATGTCTTTAAAATCAGCTGGCAGCCTTCCCAAATCCCAAATATCTTGTTGAGTCTAATCATGACAAAAGAGTATTATCATTCATTTGTTTGTGCCACTCTTTATCCATCATTATGCCTCCATTCCAAACTCTCAGGTAGTTATGCCCTGCTCTTAGCTGAGGGTAAGAAAAATTCTCAAGTTTTTGCATAAACTCCAGCATGCTCCTGAAGTGAGCAAGAAAGTGAGATGAAACTCACCTACCTGGGAATTTGGAAGTTCAGGAAGGTATTTTCTTCATTTAGATCTCTCTCTGTCTCTTTCTCTTTTGTGTGTGTGTGTGTGCGTGTGTGTGTGTGTGTGTCTGTATATGTGTGTGTGTGCATGTGAGTGAGTGTTTGACATACATGGCATGGATAACATTGTGGGATCGGTTCTCTCCTACTTCCATATAATTCCTAGGGATCAAACTCAGGTGATAAGGATGGCTTCTCGAGTGCCTTTATCTTCTGAGCCATCTCTCTACCCCCCCCCCCATTGAATAAAATATGTAAATAAAAAGGCAAGAAGATCTAGTTATTTTCCAAAAGTTCTCTTCAAACAAGAATATAGAAATGATTTTCAATTTTGGCCAATGGAACCTGACCACAAATCTAGAGACTAGTTAGGGTTAGAGGAAACTGTATTGCTGAAAAGATATTCAAGGGAGAATCATTGTTCTTTTATTCAGCTGGATGTTGCCATGGCTACATATGATGCCTGAAACTCTAACAGCCAGCTTGTAATCATAACAAGAATTTAGTAAGGTAACAATGCAGGGCAGATGGAAGGATCCTTAATGACATCAATGGGTCACTGTCATATCTTTGGATATACCTATCTCTAGATTGGTTGATAAGTGATGCAGTACACATTCCCACTGTTCACTTGCAGTGGGAATGTGGACTTAGTCGCTGGTAGCTGAAACATCTTGATACAACAGGGAAGTTAATTGCCTTGACCAAGAAACTAGATTGTAGATAGCAAAATAAAGGGACTAACATTAAAGCAGAAAAAAAGGAACTAACATTATTGGCCCATCATAGCCATCACAATTTATGAAGAATAGTGTAGAAAGTACCTCATTAAATCTTCAGCATACCCTAGGAAGATGTTAGGGATGTTCTGTTTTATAAAAGAACACACAGAAAGCTAAAGTAATTTACCTAAGGTCAAATAGTAAGTAGCAGCTTTAGAAGCCCAACTCATATTTCACCTCACACCAGTCAGAGTGGCTAGGATAAAAAACTCAGGTGACAGCAGATGCTGGAGAGG
>NW_022196897.1:123827720-123833364 GCF_008632895.1 Mastomys coucha | reverse complement strand
AAAAAAAAAAAAAAAAAAAGAAGCCCAACTCATGTTGGTTCAGTTGTAACAGAAAGAGGCACTTTGTGCGCCACATGCAGACAGAGTGGGTATTCCATTACCATTACATCATCCTTTTGTCTGGCTGTGTCTTTTCCTGTGAACTGGATATTGTAGGGAGCCTGGGAAGCATATGGAGAATGATGCTTTCAGAAAGATAGCAAAAATGTGCAGGATGGTGACAGTATTAAGGCTGAAAACTTCCTGGGGGACTTTGCATAAAATATAGAGCTGACCAGAGCGAACATAATTCTTGCTGAAAAAAGGGATACATGAGCATGCACATTATCAATATTTTTGCATTTATCAATCACAAGTTACTTGATTAATTTATGGCATAATTAAGGAAAACCTTTAACAATGAATTGTATCTCATTTGGACTGGACAAAAATATATACGTATTTACTTTTCTTAGACCTTGGAAGTTTCGATATTCCATAATTGTATTTCTAATGACAGAAGATTCATCTCAGCTCATTGTGTATGCATCGCGTGATTCACCACACATTTATATTGGAGTAAATGAACTTGTTCATTATACATAGTCATCTTTTTGTTGTGCAATATTTCCGTTTTTGAAAGCCATGTAATCACTTCATTGTGGTGTTGGGAATTGTCATTATAGAATGCCTAAAATTTTCAAAGGATGCAATTTAGGGATTTTGATCTTATGGCATAAATATATGCCTGACACGTAATATGAAGAAACTTACTCCAGATGGCTGCTCAAAACAGATAAATCAAATTTCCCAGTAGTAACAAACTAAAACCTCAAATTTGGTTTTTTTTTTCCTTGATTAAAATAAACCAGAACATCTATGTTAGTTAAATGTGCTAAATGTGAGAAAATTAGAGTTCATGATTCTATTTTAAATTAGGTTTTTCTGGGCACTTTAGATGGTTTTGGGAAGGGCAGAGTGGCTACTGAAGGTGAGTACCCTTCTTCCTGAGAAGGATCTGAATTCAAATTCAGTTTCATCCCTGTTGTACCAATTGACGTAGAAGCCCAGCCTGCTACAATTTCACAGGAACTGTCCCAGTGAACCCTCCCATCCCACCCCCCACTGTGTAAACATCAATGCCTTTCCTTCTATTCTCCCTCCATGCTATACTTCTAGGTCTTTCAAACATGGGCAAAAACAGAACACTATGGAAAATGTTAATGAGAAGAGAAACATATTGCCTCAGCAAAACAGGTAAGTCTCGAAGTCAGAGAAGGCCATGTTTCTTGCCTACACTTCCAATAGCCCTGTCTTGAGTGTATGCAGCACATCTCAGGTGCATTAACACACAGCTAGGCTTTCTGCTCGGTTGCCAGCAACTATACTCTAGTCTGGAGTTAGTGAAGGTAAATCTCTTTGAAATAATCCTCTTATGCACAGATCAGGAAGCAGGGCATTACCCAAATCTTCAACTCCTTGAGAGAGCTGCCCGTGAGTCTCCTTTTAAAATAATACTTTTCACTCTCCCTTCCCTGTAACACTCAGGTGCGATCAACAAACGCTTTCCTTTGCTCCCACCTATTTTATAAGACCAGTTTGCCTGGCCATGGGGTGTCCATGTGCTCCTGGGAGCTGCCAGTCCCCATGTTACTGGGAGCTTGGGTCACTTGCTAACCAATGGAAACTAAAGGTGAAAGTACCGACTTTCTGAATAAGGGAGGGGAAAACAGAAGAGTAAGGCTGATGAGTAGGCTAGAAACAGAAAGGTGATCGGTAAAAATTAAAACAAATATGCCCTTTCCAGCAAGCTTTGATTCTAAGGGTAGAACTGAGAATATATTTAATAAAACTATTTTACTTTGGAAATACTGGGTTTAGAAAAGCACGTTTCTTCATATTCTGCTGCTTCTGATTGTATGAAGAGGTATTATGAAAAATACAAGAGGCAGGTAGATTTCTGAGTTCGAGGCCAGCCTGGTCTACAGAGTGAGTTCCAGGACAGCCAGGGCTATACAGAGAAACCCTGTCTCGAAAAACCAACCAAACAACCAAACAAACAACCAAACATAAGATTTCACAAACTAACCCAGCATTTCCTCCGTTGTGGCTAAATCCTTTCCTTAGGTGTGACAGTCCCACAAGACTGTGGCCACCCACCACAACGCACTGGGCCCCATTACTACAAAAAATCCTGACTACATTCTTCTCATCAATCAATTATCTCAAATCAGAAACACTGGGGAACACTTAAAACTCTCTGTTTATCGATAGCTTTAGTCAATGTCAAATTATACCATATGGCACTTAATGTATCCATTAATCCTCATATAGAATAATAAAACAAGGAACATATTCTATCAATTTCTCACATACTATCTAATGGGTATTGTAATAGATGGCATGGATATTCTGCATAGGAGGGGTCTATTCACCCACTGATGCTTGAAAAATGTCTGCCTGTGACTTTCATTAATGCCTAACAAGGTTATGTTCAAACTCTCACACAATGAAAGAAGGCTATGTAGTGTTTTTATACAGAGATAACCTAAAACAAATCCATAGCACATTTGCAATGAATATACGATATAAATACTCATAAGATAACCTACAATAGCAATTCCAAAAGTAAATATGATTGCTGTATCTCATCTAAAACATCTGCAGTGGACAACACAGGCCTCGGTACACCAGGGACATACCTGACATTATTGTTTGCAACCCGCTATTCTTTCTTGCTGGTGTCTATGCTGAGGTAAGTTCTTTCAACTGAAAAAAAAAATGTATGAGCTGCCTGGCTACATGAAATCAGGCTGCACAGAGCTCCACCTGATGTCCGGCTGAGATCCATTACCCCTTTTGGGGAACTTGTCATTATTAAAGAAAGGGGAGCTGTTATCACTGGGCAGTCATGCCTCTTATCTACACAGCAAGTCACTGGCTTAGCCACATTTTCTGCTAATTAAATTCACTGTGGGAGATTCCCAACATGTGTCTCCATGGGAAATGGATCTGAAAATCTGGATGGTGCCCCTAATTGCTTCTGGTAACCAGGTTATGAAACCAGCACTGTCATACCTAGAGAAAACAGCTAGATAAGGGTGTCTAGATTTCAGACTATCTGGGCTTCTGCAGCCCACCGCTGGAAAAGCAAAAGCCAGACTCAGCTACAACTGGGCACATGCTGAACAAGGCCTGTCACTTTGTGCTTTTCAATCATGTACCCCAGGGAATGCAGCACACAGGAAACTGGGAAGAGGCACAGTGGGAAATGAGCAGATGCTGTTTGCCTAACCTGCACTGAGATCTCTCAGGCCTGGACCTCACCAAGCTACCCAAAGTGAGGTCAACAAACCAACGGGCTCGCCTTCACCTGTGACCTTGTCTGAAGTTCAAACTCACAGGTCCTGCCTCAGAAGCACTTGACCAGAATAATGGCAGGAGTAGAGGCCAGGAATCTGAGATGGAGCAGCATATCTTCAACATGCTTCTAAGGTCCACTAAAACTTAAGAAGGCCTAGCTTCAACGTCATAGGTGACACAAGGGCACAATCGTGAAGGTAGGTAACTGTCATAGAATCTGCCATTAGGACAAACCGTAGCTTGTGTTGTATCGGTTTCTCATTGTTTTGGTTAGCATGTGCTCTCTAACACCATTCCAAAGCTTAGCAGCTTAATTCAACAATGGTTCCATGGGTTGGCTGGACTCAGGAAGTTTTCACTACCGTGCTTGTAAGGCAGATAGTGGCAGAAGATTGAGTCCCAGGAATAAGTGACTTGGCTGGACATCCAACATGGCTATGGTATTCACATGCCCAGGATTTGAACTATAACAGCTCTCAAGGCATCCCTCTTTCTTCCAGACACCCCATGTGTCTGGCAGAAGCTAGCTCTTAGCACAGCCATCCCTCTTGTACAATGGCTTACCTTCTCTAGAGTATAAACTCTAAGAGGCCTGAACAGGAGCTGTAAGGTCTGTTTAGGGTTTATGTCTGATTTATCACAACCCCACTTCTATAATTTCAGACTGAACAGTAAGTCATAGGAACAACCCAGGCTCAAGGAAAGAGTCTTACATAATCTTGGAGGAGGTCATTTTTATAAAGCAGCTGCCATACTTATAAACTGAAGGAGACCTATATCCCTCAAAAGCCTTCATGGTTGTTATCTCCTCTGATTCTCTGATAAAGGACGTTCATCACATCTATCTCTCTAAGGTAATCACCATTGCTCATTTAGCCCTAAGCACATGCAATCTCCCATTGTGATTTGCCTTCTAAATGTAGTTACTCTGACTTCTAAACTTGACTATAAGATCCTCAAGGCCTTTATGCCTCCTTGAACCTCCGTTACCTGGTGCAGTGAAGTATACATCATGTTAGACTTGGAATGAAGATGTGATGATGACAGTGATTATATATAATGCTACTGCTGCTGGTGATGATGATAATGATGACAGTGGTGGAGCTTGTGGTGGTCAGAATAGAATCACCAATTTTAAATCATCCTGTCAACTCGAATGAGTACAGAGCAACCATTTGCAGAGTTGAAAAATAGTGCTGAAGCTTTTCATAATTTTCCACACATCTTTTTAAGGCAGACTTCTTATGGGCAAAAATAGGGCTGGGAACATTATTTTCTACTATGTTTTATTTGCTTCATATAAACGCATATCTGTTTTTCTGTTTCTCTATTACTGTTTTTTTTTTCACTCCCTCCTTTTTCCTTCCTTTCTGGATTCTTCCTTCCTTTTTCACGCTGCAGAACAGACTGTGACCCATGATCATTAAACCACTTTGTGTCTTCCAATTATGTGTTTTTGTGAACTTCGTGTGGCCACATAGCTACATAGCTGAATGTGGTCAGTAATCCTCATCTGTCCCATCTTGACTTTAATGCCGTCTTACAAATTCCTATCACAAACTGAAGGTGGCAAAGCCACCTCGATGCTCTGACATTGTACACTTATGAACTGAAAGTCGGTTATCTGAGTCCACCACATAGAGCTGAACCATCGAGCAACAACTATTTCCATTGATTGGACAAGAATCAAATCTCTACTGTGGAGAGACATTGAATTTGAGGTTTTATTCGAGTAGCTAAATCTTCACTAATAGACCAAGCTCATTCCTAGAATCAATACCATGTGATGTTGTCAAATGTCAGTACTTTAAACTGACATTTAAACGGCACACTTTCTTTTTAACCAAAAAATATATTTCTACTTTATTCTCTTAATAGTAACTTACTAGTGCATTTGTTTAAGTATTTCAATTTTTTATCAACCAGATTAGAACAATGTTTCATTATTCATACAAAACTGCTATCTCTAATCTGTTTCTACAATCTATTTTCCATCAAATCCCCAATAGGATCTCAAAAATGACCTGCGTATATTTTTTATCTGGACCTGTTATCTTTGCTTATTCTACCCAATCTCATTAAATCACTTAAACACAAATATCTATGAGTACCTATTATGTGCCAGACATGCCTATATCCTTGAGATGCCAAGAATAGAGCAAATACAGTCAGGGGAAAGCCCTTCCTAGTGCCTTTTGGAAATGAAGGTGTGAGAAGTAGAGTTGGGAAAAAACAATGAAAAGGTAGAGCTATTCTTTTTTTTTTTTAATAGTATTAGTAATTTATTTTTTTTTTTAGATAT
>NW_022196897.1:123823725-123826807 GCF_008632895.1 Mastomys coucha | reverse complement strand
CTGCAACATGTAAGAAGGACACATGCTCCACCATGTTCATAGCAGCCTTATTTATAATAGCCAGAACAAGGTAGAGCTATTCTTACAAAGGAGGGGATGACTCTGCACTTTAAGAGGTTTAGCCATTCACCAGACAGAAGAAGAAGAGATTAAAACAGGTATAGGGAGTGTGACAGAAGGCCCTGTATCCTACGGGAATGGTCCATCTTACTGGTTAAGGATCTCACCAGCATAGACCCAATGGTGATGGAATCATCACCTCCATGTTCAGGATTGATTTTTAGATAGGTCTCCTTAACCTGGAGAGAAGAAGAGTGACACGTAAGGCTTGGTGCAGGGCTGATTCTTCTGTACTTTACATTTTGATCCCAAGATGAAAGTGGAACCCCTGGCTCAGTGGAAGGGATCCTTGGCAAACTAAATTTACAAAGAGAATTGCCCCAGTCCTATGCATGTAAGTTTATTTTGGCAAGGGTGGTTTGGGTTCCTGAAGGTAGTTACATGTACTGAGCTTCTGGTGTGTACCCTCCATTATGCACACATTGTTGTTCTCTGTTGTGATGCTCCTAGGGAGGACTTTGTGGTCCATAGGATCCCCCTTCCATCCATGGAGGAACAAGTGCTCAATCATCCTGCTTTGACTTATCCAGACTAGACTAATACCTTTTTTTTACTCTGCTCCTCTAAGCTTACAATACCATTTCTCTTTCCAGTTTGCAACACAGTGTTTTTAGTTAAGCTTGATAAATTTGGTGATTTATTAAAGATAATGAAAGAAAAGAAATTCAAAGGCCAGATCATAAAATGTGTTGTGAGTTATTTAGATGTAACCTTTAGGTAAAAAAGGAACTTAAGGCATTATGAGATGATAAAAGTATGCTTATAAGCATAAATATATACGGATGTGTTAGCCTGGTTTTTGTTAGTATAAGGAAACTCTCCAGGAAGACTACCTTTATAAAGAAAAGATGTCTATTTAGGGTTATAGCTATAGAGTTGCCCAGTTTACAGGACATTCTTGGTGATGACCTTCTTTGTGGCAGAGTTACAGTGTGGCACACGTAGCCCATAGGTATTTACTGGAGTGGTTTACAGGCTATGGTCTCAGTTGTCCAATAATACTGTCTTCCACTGTGGAAATGAAGAATCTAGCAATTATTCAGTTCATGAGAGTGGATGTCACAACAGCCCCAATTGGCTATTAAGGTTCTGGGTAATCCCTAAGTCACTGCTGGTCTTCAGTCTACATTGAAATTCTAAAAATGTAGGTTCTAATACTGGGGATGCAGTGCCTCAGCAACAGGGTAGATGAACTTTCCAATAAAAGTAAATGCAAGGAGGCAAAAGCTTCCTCTCCTTCTACCGTGATGTTTTGTGGTCTGTCACCAGAAAGCATGACACAGAGTTAGAATAGTTCTCCCTCCTCAAGTGACCCGCACAAGAGGGTCTCTCTCAGGCATGCCCAGGTGTATAAGTTTTAGTTGATGACATAGTTACTCAAGGTGACAACCATGATCATCCACTGCACATGGCAATGAACAGAGTGCAAATGTCAGACTGTGTGAGCCTCTTCACTTTACTACAAAGCCATCAAGTTCTGCTAATGAGCATCCAGCTTTAGTGACTTACCAGCTTTAGTGGCAGTACCTGAAAAGGCCACACACAGTAGGACCCAGGTTCTACTTCCTTAATATCACTGATGCATGTCTTTGGAAAGTAAACTCCCACATGAGACTTTTTAAAGGAGAGTGACATGTAAGTCATAGCTTGAGTATTCAAGTCACAGTCACAACATGCATGAATGTATCAGCATACACTCACACACACGCACAAACAGTTACACACACATGACTTTTTATAGTAAAAAAAAATGTCATGGTTGTAAAGCAAAGATGTTAAAAAGCTCTTCTAAAAAATCTTAAAAAGTGATAAGATTGTGGATGGTTGCATAGAGAATATCTTTATGATATTGAGATAGTAAGACAAAATAAATGTATTGTTTTTCAGTTTAGAAAGAAGAGACCTGGAATGCCTCTGGGCTCTATTCCCTCAGGAGGATAATGTAACATCATTGTACATTAATTAAACTTGTGAGAGATTATAAGTGGTGGTGAAAAAGGTGATGCATTTAGTTTACTAGTCCAAATGTAAATGTTCTTAGATTTGAGCACTTGAAGTTTGTGCCAGTTGAAAACGTTTAGAATAGATAACCAACTGATGGCTTCACAGGAGGAAGTGACTCAGGACACATCTGCCAAAGACGTGGCCTTTCAAACCATACATGCTAAACTGAACCAAAAGGTAGAAAGCAAGAAAGTACTGGTAGTCTTCCAAGGACAGAATCCTGAGAGAAGGGGATACATACACTGGACCAATGGACTGAGAAGCAGCAGCACATCACCCCATCTACCAACCAGAGCCAGGTGGCGTTATCTCACTGCACTCATTTGCAGAGGGGATGAATACACTATGCATCATTACAAATGACAAAAGCTACATTGCTGTAAGAAAAAAAAAGTGGAAAAAAAAAGTCAAAGGCGGATTGTGTCTCTTGTCTGATGACTCCACAGTCTGACAGCTGTTTCTTTCTGAATCCATTGCCTTTAGTTTTGTAAGAAATAGTTTCAAGCAGGGCAAACCTACATAAGGTTAAGTTTTCCTCAGATCCCATAAGAAAAATAAGGCCTTTATTCAGCATCAGCCTCAGGTCTGGCTGGTTCTCATGAAGCTATGTGCTCATTTTAAATGATCACTGAGGCCAGAGGAATATTAAGCTTTAATTGGCTAGCCTGGATACATGACAGATTTTTCACCCTGTGAGGTGTTTGAGAACAGTGAAATGGCAAGCATTAAGGAAAAGAAAAGGTCACCCAAGTGAGTGTGGGTGTTGTTTCTTCGAGAAGTGGAAGCTGACACTTAATGGGCAAATAAGAATTATATACAGGTGGATTATGTACTTGTTTGGAGAGAGAGACAGACAGACAGACAGAGAGGGAAACAAAGAGAGGTTGAGACAAGGGAGAAAGAGAGAGAGAGAGAGAGAGAGAGAGAGAGAGAGAGAGAGAGAGAGAGAGAGAGAGAG
>NW_022196897.1:123785460-123823698 GCF_008632895.1 Mastomys coucha | reverse complement strand
GAGAGAGAGAGAGAGAGAGAGAGAGAGAGAGAGAGAGACCCATGCCATAAAGTGTATTTCTAAGTCAAAGGACAACTATCTGGGAAGTTCGCTCTCTCCTTATACCTTGTTTTGGGGAATGGTCTTTCTTGGCTTTACCACTAAGTTGAATGCTCCATGATAGGTGGCTGAGACACCTCTCCTCACCACTCTAAGCTAGGTCTGCAATGCCGTGGCCATATAACAAATGTCCTATTTTACTGGAAAAGAGCTTAATTAGCTTATTTTGCTTTTATCATTGAATAACAAACAAATATATAATTATGAAAATAAGTGAGCTTTGATTGTGTGGTAAGAAGAAATGAGAAAGGAAAAGAAAGCCAACACATATCCATTGACTTCATGACTGATGGAAGAAGAGAGACTTCAGAACCGGTTAGAGATCAAGTATTGTGGAAATGTGAAGAGAAAGGGGAGCAGTTCCAGGTCATCCTCCTGGGATAGAGGGCATTTGAAGGTGAGCAGTAATGGGGCTTCCATGCTGGGAAAGCCACTTAAGTTATGATGCATCTGGATGATGCAAATACCACCTTGGCTGTATAAATCAAGTCTATCGTTAGAAGAAAAGTTTTGACATTTGCTAAATCACCTACAAAAACTTGCTGTGGTTGTTAAGAAGAGCCCCCAAAGTGTTTTTATTCTAAAGCTAAATGTCAAACTCCCTTAAAGATCTGCTCACACCTACAGATGGGGGGTTGGGAGGGGATGCTGTGAAAAATTAGAGGCAATAAGCTCTCCAGACATCTTCATCAGTGTAACTGATCAGAGACAGCCCCTAACACCCTTGGCTGGGTAATTGCACCTTTCCATCCCGTCTGTGTTTTGGCAGTCTATTTTTTTAATAGTATGCTTACAGAATATTTGAAAATGGAATTATAACACTAGACGTTTATACATACTAAAACTGACCCAAACTCACTTCACTTATAGAGTGTAGCTCTGAGTACTTTAATGGGGAAGTCTAATAAACAAATTCAGAATACTAAGGAACATTCTAGAACTGCTGTTGTTGAACAGGAGACCCAAGCAAACAGCTAAACAATAGTCAGTTAGAATTTAAATGTAAACTAGGCATGGTGTCATGTAGCTTTCAGCCCAGTGCTTGGAATGCAGAGGCGGGAGGATTCTGTGTTAAAGTTTAGCCTGACAACACAGTCAGGCTTTCCCCCAACCCCCAAAAACCATCAAACCGAGAAGAGAAAATAAGACAAAAACAAAATAAAGAAATGGGTAAACAACAAAACTCCCCCAAACTAGGCAGAAATAAAATATAATTTACATTTCAATGAATCTGCTAATTTATTTCTAAACAGGACCAGTTACTGAAAGGAGAGAAAACAGAGACCGAATGGGTGAGTTAAAATATTTCCAAGTCAATAATTCTGAAGGAACTTGTCTGAGTTAGGGTTTTACTGCTGTGAAGAGACATTATGACCCCTGCAACTAACGTAAGGGAAAACATTTAATTGGGGCTGGCTTACAGGTCAGAGATTTGGTCCACTATCTTCATGGCAGGAAACATGGTGGCATGCAGGCAGATGTGGTGGTGGAGAAGGAGCTGAGAGTTCTACCATCTTGATCTACAGGCAACAGGAAGAGACTGACTTGAGCTTCTGAGACCTCACAGCCCTTCCCCACAGTGACACACTTCCTCCAGCAAGGCTACACACCTACTCCAAGCCCATAACTCCTCCTAGTTCCACTCCCTACAAGCCAATCATTCAAACACATGAGTTTATGAGGGCCATGACTATTCAAACCACCACTGAACTTTTGTCTACTTAAACACTGTAAGTTAAAATATACCAGTTTTATGTAACAGTGGTGATTCCTGAGTATTCACAGATGACAAATAAACTGTACATCTGTGTAAGTCTATGCATACTCAGAGACCTTGATATATACCAGTGAAGATGTTTTATACAAATGTCTGAAGTGCTGCTCCAAACTAACAGTGTCACCACATCCTTGAACACAAATAATGCTTCCCTTATTTTCTTAACCTTTGTATTGGGAAACTGAGATAGTTGAGAACCTTTGTGTCTTAAGGAGTGCTTGGATTTGCTGCAGAAAAGAAAGAAGAGGGGGAGGGAGGGAAGGAGGAAGAAAGGAGTGAGGAGGAAGGAAGGAAGGAAGGAAGGAAGGAAGGAAGGAAGGAAGGAAAAAGGGAGGGGGGAAGTAGAAGGGGAGAGAGTCATAATGCTAAGGATCACCAAAGATTCAATACTTGCAAGTATAGTAAGAAATTTAATAGAAAATAAGAGGCAACATTATTGTAGTTAAAAGTTAAATTTTTTAAGATTCAGCATCATTCAACTTTCTAATTTTTGGACTTTCTAATTTTTGGAGACAAAGCCAAGAAATCTTTTGTTAACCTCTTTCATGAGAAATCATGTCCCAGATTCGTATGTCTTGCTTAAAAAAAAGTTTCTATTTGTACATTGAGACCCTCTTTTAGACACACACATACACACACATACACCACACACACACACACACACACACACACACACACACATGTGTACTCTTGGGAGACAGGTATAGGTTTAGTTCTTTGAATTATTGAAACACTGTCTGTTTAAATAGAAGTTTAAATTCTGGATAAGAGGCAAATTCTTAATGTGTACCTACATATTCTTTAAATTGTCATTCTTTCTATTTCTTGAGAACCATTATACCTAAATGAAAAAAATGTCTTCCTAACTCCTCATGGGCCCATTTTATGATCTGGAAGGTTATGACTGAAATGCATATTAGTGTTATTCAAGAGTTTCTGCTTCAGTGCCATCCATTATTTTGTATAATTAATATAAGCTAACATTTTAAAAGATATGTTAAAATGTGTCTGTCTTCCATGAGGAAAAACATAGTAGTCAATAAATAGGGATGCATGGCTATTTGAACTGAGTCCATGGCTGGCTACAAGAAAAGTAAGTGCAGTATGGGATACACTGAAAGATTGGCTCTACCCACCAATGACCCTTGGTGAAATTAACATGGTCCCTCTCCTTCCTTTTAGACCAATCGACTCCTGCTATATTATCTTTGCTATAACGGCAATTTTTGACAACAGAATTTGTTTGCCTTCCTTCCATCTCCCAACTCCTCCCCGAAGATTCCTAATTAAGAGAGAGGGGAGTAAGAGAGACAGACAGAGACAAACCAACAGACACACAGACAGAAGCAGGGGGCACACCACAGCTAGCTTCTGTTTCCATGGCAGTTTGGTTAGAGAGGCCTTACACAGAGGGCCAGACTCCTTTGTCCACACTTCAGGCATGGCTTTACTGCTTTCCTAGCCTTTGAAAGTTGAGCCCTAAAGACATCACACAGATTTTCTAAAAAGCTCAGGACTAGCCCGTGACTGTTTATAATGAAGAACAAAGACCCTTTAGGACAAAGCCATCACATGGGACTGAAGCTACAGGAGTCTGGACTGTCAGCCTCACTAACAAAGGGTCAGAGAAGCTTTGGAAAATGGTTCATGTTGTCCCTTTTCCCAAGCCTAAGCTATGACCTTTTCTCTCTGCTGTCACCTCCTCAGCCATCTTCCTTGGTAGAATTCCAAATGTAGCTAGATAGTCACCAAACTGAACAGTCTTTTTATTTGTTGGCATTGTGTGAGACAGCTAGAAAGAGCTAGGCTCGGAATCTATTTTATTTTTCAATGTGCTTTTTATGATTTATGAAAAATTGATCTATTCCCTTCGGTTAGAAAGCCATGAGTCAGAGAAATACAGTTACAATAAAGTGGCAGTGTCATTTCTAAAGTAGACCATGCTGTGGACCACAAATGATGGCCAATTAAAATAAGTTATTCCTGTCTTGTGGGGCATTGTGAAATGAACTATCACCCGTGATGAATTAAAGCCAGGGTTCAGAAGGCTTCCTATTGACTAGCTTGTGGTATAATTTATACTTATTTCTGTTTATGGGCAACATGGGGAGAAGGAGCTATGAAGAAACTGTGCTAGCCCTCATCTGCAGATGAGTAAGAGTAATGAAAAAGGTACGTGCTTATTAAGAACTTGAGCCATAAATATTTTTTCAGTCATCATAGTGTCAGACATCTACATGGATATAGATGTAGCAGAGAATATCTTCACCTTGTAACCTAGCCAGCCCTAGCACAACAGATTGGAAGGCTTTATCTCATAGACACACACAACTCACATCCTCAGAGCCTGAGATCCATCCCAAATGGGGCATAGGAGAGGCCATTCCCAAAGAAGAGGAGGACCAGTCTCCAGTAAACTATATACCGGTAGCTGCGCACCCCCGCTCAAACCTTCAAACAATCTCTCAAGGTCCATTTGGAGGCATTTTCTTAGTTAAGGTCTCTAGCTTGTGTCAAGTTGACTTAAAACCATCAAGCACACTGTCTGAACTTCAATCCTGTTGAGGAACTTGGGATCTACCCCTAGCCCATAGCTCTTGATGATCCTCTCAGCATCTCTAGCCTGCCTGACAGAACCTTAGTACTGTGCTTCTCTAATGCTGACTCTTCCGATGTACTTGTACTCCTGTGACGGCCTCACCCTCCAAATAGATCCTATCCTCAGACATTCTCCACATTGCTTGGCCTTTCTCTCCTTCAGAGAAGGTCACATGATAAGGATGGGTGACATTTCCAGAATGGGATCAGTTGTTCCATAGACAGAATGGTCAGCCCTGAAACTGTACATACATACTATACAGGTTAATTAGGAATGTATACATGTACACACAACAACCTCTCTCTCTATCTCTATCTCTCTGTCTCTCTGTCTCTCTCTCTCTCTGTGTATCTGTCTCTTTCTCTCTCTCAAACACACACACAATTAGAAAAACAGGCATAACTTGGAGGAGAGTGAGAAGGTATATATTGCAATATTTAAATGGAGGAATGGGAAAGAAATGTTGTATTTATATTATTATTTCAAAATGTATTTTATTGTAAAGTCAGTAAATTTTATTTAAGGGATTTCAATTCCTCTGCTGTCCATCCTGGTCAGTTGGGCTCAATATTTCTGAAAATAGCCCTTTCTCAAAGAAAGATGCTTAATCATTGAATTAAAGCCACATAGTCATGACCACTTCAAAGTTCTCCACCAGAGGATTTCTGGTAATTTCTTCAAACAATTTACTTTAGGAACCATTTTAAGATAGGTTTCCCACTTGCTGACACCCTAACATCTCTGAATGGTTCCACTCACATTCATGCCTAGAGAATAGTATGTAAGGCTTAGAAAAAATATAGTAGTATTTCCAGTATTACAAAAACTACAATCTAAGTTCCCTGTCTAGACTTAATAGCTATATCCAGAGAGTACACCCCTTATCCTCCTCCTGAATGTAATCATAAGGGAGGAGAACACATCACAGACATATAAACCCTCTCTGTGTAAACTAGGGAGCTCTGAATTAGTTTTTCTTCATACATCATTCCAGAGACAAGATGTCTTCAACTTTGGCTGTGAGTAGATATTCTCCTGACCTTAATTTCCAATGCCTTATAAATAATCAGATTCTACAATGAATGGAGACTTTGGCCACCTGCATGTTCTCACTGTGGAATTCAATAACTGGTAACTTGCTGGTGTCAAGGGGTGTGTGGGTGTGTGTTTGTAAACATCTCTGA
Organism: Mastomys coucha; assembly: GCF_008632895.1. Classification (NCBI taxonomy): domain Eukaryota; kingdom Metazoa; phylum Chordata; class Mammalia; order Rodentia; family Muridae; genus Mastomys; species Mastomys coucha. The sequence goes on along the minus strand of NW_022196897.1, from coordinate 123,818,039 downwards.
CCATTTCTCTCCACTGACTTGGAAGATGTTTTTATTCTTCATAACATTTTATGTTCTTAAAAACAGACCATCAGAGCCCGGATATTCATAAAACTTCTTCCCCCGCAGTGCTGTGACATCTATTACCAGTGGATCTTTAGAGGATTCCACTATGTGGTAGTGGGGAAGGATTTCCAGCTCTCCTGGGAAGCTTACAATGAAATCATAGTCATAAATCTGTTCACCTTTTCTTCGTTTGCTTTTACTGACCTTCTTATAAATGGGATGACTCTGTGTTGTGTAGTTAATAAACTGGATGAGTAAGCAACCTAGGAAAAAGCTGGATTCCAGCTCGTGTCCCTAAGACCTACAGGTGACCCTATTAGACAGATGTCATGTGTTTGCGAGTGCCAGATATCAGCTATGGTTCAGAGAGTGGGATGGGAGTTGTCATGGGTTCTTGTCCCTCGCCAGGGCAACCTCCCAGTAAGAGCAAGGTGGTTTAGTATATGTTGGTTACTGAACTCTGTGGTAAGGTTTCATCCAGTCAAACATGAGACAAATAATTATTTCAGCAGAAGTAACTTTGTGATACATGTGATTGTCACCGAATTAAGAAAGCCACTAAATTCATAGCAGTTAGAGAAGTGGGAGGGAAGGACTAAGAGAGTGGGGAGATTCATTCTGTCCCTGGCAATTCTGATTTCTGTGGTTGCCTTCCTTGCTTCTCTCTGCTCTGTCCCTCTCCCAGGAAGTTTTCCTTGGTCTTTATCATTGCCTTTATTTCCCTACAAGCTCCTGAAACCAACAACATAAACAGCACAAGGGAGACTGTGTGTCCTCAACCTCCCACAGGAAAAGCTGACCATGAACAATAAGCACTAACTCGCCCCCTGAACCCCCCTACACACACACCATTCCTGGACCCCTTCCACTCCCACAAGCATCTTGGATACTTCAGCTAATGCAGAGAGCCTGAGTTTAAGCAGAGGCCTGCGGGGGACTAGAACGAGAAACAGGTAGTAAATCAACAATTAGGGCACAGAGCTGCTAAAAGCTCTTACTCAAAGGGACCTAAGATTATATTGTGAACAAATTAAATTGCCTGCTGCTTCCACTCTCGACAGGTGACCAGCGACATACAGTGTTAAAAGATCAAGCAAATACACTGAATTTGATTTCTATATTTAGAAAAAAAATGTATTGCCAAAACTTAGAATCCAACATCAAATTTTCCAAATGATAATTCCCACAAAGGTAGGAGAGGAAGTCTTGGTCCTAATAGTCAAAGACCGAGTCCTTGAGTAATCAATATTCAGTAAATGCCATAATCTGGCATTCTCACAAAGGATAGTGACATCTCTCTGGCTTCCAAACAATTAAGGCATAAATTAATCTTAACAAATCTTCTTGGTGAGGCTGACATGTCAGTCTGGCAGTATTTCATACTTGATACAAATTCAAGAGAGAAAATGAGGAAGAAATATATATCCATTCAAGCAGCCAATGACAGTGGATTAACGAAGACCATTCTGGACTTTTAAACACATGGGCTTGCCATCCACAGCTCAGGCCCAGCAACAAAATCCCCACATTATCAAATTAAACAATCTTCATGTAGGCAATCTATAGGCTGATAGAGAGCCTAGACTGAAATTCCAACATTTAATTAAGAACTTACCTCTGCTTGCTAATGGCAAAAAATCTCCAGTATCGCACTCACTAAGCAAAATCGCTCAAGGGAATTCTTGCCAAAGGCAAAATAATATGATCTTATTGAGGTCACACAACAATACACCAGTGAACAGAAGAACCACACAGATGTGGAGTAAGATGGACCAGTTCAGGGAAGATGATGGCAAGTTCCTAATAAGGAGTGCAAGTTGTGCAATACAGTTCCTAATCCAGCCCCCCCCCCCCCCACGAGCTAGAGAGAACCTATAAACCTGTTAATCATTGATTCCTAAGGTCTTACGGAAGAATTTCTGTTTTGTTCCCCTCTGTACAGATTCCTGAATGGAATGTGTTTTTCAGCAGACCCCCCCCCCCTCCTTGTTCTGCTGAGTCCTCTTACTTAATGCTGTATAAATCATTGTAGGGAAACCAAGAGAGAAGTCTGATGCAGACTGTATATTAGATGACACCCTAAGTTTGCATATTCAAGGCTTAGTTCTAAGCCTGGCATTACTAGGAAGTGGCAGAACTTTTAAGAAGTAGGGACTCCAAGGAGTCTGGGGTCATCTGGACATGCCCTTGAAGGAGATAGAGCGATCCCAGCCCTTCTCTCTCTTCCTCTCCATTTTACTTCTTGGCTGTGAGGTGGTATTTGTTTTCTGCCCTCTACCCCAACATTATGCAATACTTCACCATTGGCCCAAAGCAATAAGCCAATGCACTGAAGCCTCTAAAACTGTGGGCCAAAATAAACCTTTTCTACTTAAAATTAATATAATTCATCAAATCTGATCCATTGTCTGTACTACAGCTATGACTTTTTTTTTTTTTTTAGTTATTTCTTCAAATCATTTTTTCTTTGTATTGTCCTTGGTCACATAGGGATCTTTAAGCTGTTTTCACACACATAATCTGTGAGTGGCCATAAAAGTCATCATCATTGGTCCCAGAGTACAACAGTGCATGTAATCAAGATAACTCTGCAAGTGCTCATTGACACTGTTGGTTTGTGATCAAGAGAATACTTGAACTTCAGAGACATTACAGGAGGAATATACTCTTAAAATGTTATTTTCACTATGCCTCCAAGTGCCATTAAAGTAAATAATATACATTTTGCCTATTTAGAAAAATAATACAGATGATTGAAATTGTTCTTCTTCCCCTCTGTACACATGCATAGGCACACATACAAACACACACACACATATATGTAAAAATTCTTAATCTTAGGAATAGTCTATGAAAGCTGTATTATTTAATCTTTTAATGTTTATACCTAAGCCACTCAAGTCATAAAAATGATGTAAATTTACACATAGCCCTTTTCATAATCCAGCAATTTCACCACTAGAGTTGTCAATTAAAAAGAAATGAAAATATTTGCCCTGAAAAAGCTATACAAGTATATTTAGAGCAGCTCTATTCACATAGCCTAAGAATTGGAAACAAACCAAATAGCCATCAACAGGAGGGTTGGGAAATACAGTGTGCAATATTTTTACACAATAGAGTACTATTCAGCAATATGAAGAAACAAACGAGGTACACAACTACACACAGTTCAATTTCAAACAACGAAACATAATATTGGTGGAAAAAGTTCAACACAAAAAAGTCTATCATCCATGATTCTATTTATATGACACTCAAGAATAAAGAAACTGTTGTATAGTAACAGAACACATAAAATCACTGGCCGACTGTGGGAGCAGAAGGACTGAAAAGGGAGTTTCTAGGGTGAAGAAAGTGTTCTTTGTCTTGAGAGGAGTGTCTGCTGTGTGGACATATATGCATCCATGCATGCAATTCTAGTAAAATTGACTCTATGGGAGCTAGATCTTAATTATAACAAAAGATCCAGAACACAGTGTACTATTGGCATATCTGAAAAATAAATTTCACATATCAAGGAGTTTCTACTCAGGTCATATTAAAAAGTTCACTTTATGTGCTTCCATAGTAACTTCCTCTCGAACTCAGTCATTGCATGGGTCCCTGTCACTTTCAGTTAAGCCAGCACTGTCTCCTGTAGATTCTCCACCAACAACCCACTAAAGAATCCATTGGTGATACTTGAGCCCCTTCTGATTCATGTGCACTAGCAGAAAATACAAGGATATGGGGCGATGGCTAAGGTACATCATTTCCAACATATCAGCATTGCCTTCAGCCCATTTGAAACATTCCCCACATACCAACTACAACTCAAAAAAACAGGAAGAGCTGAGTCAATACATCATTAAATACTATTAACATAACTGGCTTCCTGGGATGAGCTCTAAACCTTGATTGAAATTTCTCCATTAAATCAAACAGAGCAAGGTGATTTTGTAATTACCCATAAATAACATTGCCACCTTTGTACCTTCAACAGACACTAGGACATAAAACCTGTTGGCAAGGAGATAGGCCTCAGAAGGCCACAGACCATGCAAGGTAACAGTTTTAATAATGTAAGAGCAAGTCCAGACTTAAGAAAATTATCATGATGTTTTTTAAAAAAAATATTTTAGCTTTTGAAATTATAATATTATTATATCATTTCCCATTCCCATTCCTTCACTCAAAACCACCCACCCACATACTCTCTTTCCAATTCACGTTCTCTTTTTGTATTAAATTATTGTTAGATTTGTCTGTATATACAACTTTCTCAGTCTGTGTAATGTTACTTTAGGTTGTTTTCAGTGCTGACCATTCAGAAGCAGATAACAATTGGAGTGCTTTCCCCTGGGAAGACTGGTTCTTCTACTCTAACCACTTAGTTGCCTGTAGATCTTGTGAATAGCTGAGACCTCCTGAGCTTTACCCCTTCCAAGCTAGTATGTCTGTTACTTCCTTGCCCAGCTCAAGTTCAGTCAATCACGTTGGGGAGACTTCATGGATGTGGCTTCTGATGTTACAAGGAGATATACTATCTCATGGAAAACTCCTTGGTCTTCGGACTCTTATAATCTTCCTGTTCCCTCTACCACAATGATTCCTGAAACTTGGATGCAGGCATTGTATTGTAGATGTCTATTGGGTCTGCCCTACAATTCTGCATTTTAACTTGTTGTGGTTTTCTGTAATGGTTTCCATTCAGAAGTTTTCTTGATGAGGTGTTAAGAATTATATTGTCAGTATAAGGACAAATATGTAAAATGTAGTTAAGGATAGTACCAGTTTAATACAGTGAGAGTTGTAAGTCCTCCTCCAATATGCATGACTTCATTATTCCTGTGTCACTATTCCTGTGTTAGGTCTCCGGTGCTATGCATGATTTTCCTGTTGTTGAGCACATACAAGCAAGACTTCCACTGACCTGGAAGTCTCGTTCTCTTGGGACTAGCTCTGATAGTTTCTGAAGGTACTATGTAAGCTGACAAAGGAGAAAAACAACCCATGATCATACCCCGCTGTAAAGACTGAACCACAATAACAAGCCTGGCAAGATGCAGGGTATAGTAGTAGAACTTATATCTCTTAGGGTAAATAACAGCTGTTGAATTGTACTTAAAAATCTGTTCAATAGGAAGGAATTCATGCCTGCTACTATAAACCTAGTCATCTAACCATAGTTAGTGAGGTCGTGGACACTCGAGGAGAACCTACTCCTGCCACTTTTCTAAATCTGCATAATTTCTAACTTTATTCTAAATCTTTATCCTTATATCACCATATAAATGAGGTCTCCCATCAACCAAGAAGTGTCTTTTGCATCAGATGGAAACAATTACAAAAAGACACACCTGTCAGGATACAGAGAACTACAAACCAGATGGTTCCCAGACCCAACTGATAGGCCTACATTATAACCCTAAACCTATGACTCAGCAACATTATGGAAGGGGTGACAGAAAGATTGTAAGGGCCAGAGGACAAGGACATCTGCTGCAAGACAGTACCTTCTATGTATGATATGGAAGTCACATCCATGAAATCTTGATATTATGATTGCTTAAATAAGACCTAAGCTATGATAACAGTTAATATGCCAGTGCAGAAATAAGGAATCTTAGAAGAGTATATACACACACACACACACACACACACACACACACACACACACACACACACATACACACACACTAATAATGATGATGATGATAATAATAATAATAGGTCATTAATTTTAGAGGAAATATTGTGACATGGGAAGGGTCAGAGAAGGAATGTAGATGATGTAAGTAAACTCATGAAATCTGAGAAAAAGGTTAAATTTAAAAAATTAGGACTTTGTTAAAGAACAAAAAGAAAAAGAAAAGAAAATATCAGTGCCAGCGAAAATTCTCACTCAAGGCATAATAGGACTGTTGACCTGAAAAGGTGAATATTTCAGAACAAAAATCGAGGCCAGTCCATAGAAGCACCAGGGAAATGGACCATCTGTTTCCATAGCATAGATTTTTATGATCTGCACAACTATGGTGTTTTCTATTTTACTTCCAATGCCGCATACGAATATTTTCATTTATATTTTTTGTCAGCCCTAATTGCTTGTCAGTTTGAGAAGCAAATGCTGGTAGAAGCATTTCCTGCCAACAAGATAATGTAGGCTTAGATGTCATAATTCAGGTGAACCACATGAGTCTTTAACTTCTGACTGGGGATCCAACCACTCTCCATATTTTCAAGTAAAACTAGTCTGAGAACAACTATTTTTTTTTTCTGAGAATTCAAATCTAATGAATAAATGAATTTACTTTTGCACTCTGGTTAAGAACATATGCCTAAATTATTTTTGTGAGGTCACAGTAGAAGCTCTAACCTACTTATGAAATAAAAGCTGTTGAAATTAAGATGTGAGTTTGTTTCCCACAAGGTCGATTCGGCAGATGGTGTGGGTGCCCCAGTTATCATGACCTGCTGCAAGCAGTAGCCAGTTTGTTCCTTCGGGGGCTTTCTCTCTGCACTTGACAAGCAGGCTTGAAGCACTGGAAACTTCATTCCTTTGGAAGCATATTCCAGCCAACGAGGAGAGAGAATTGCTGGATTATTACCCTAGACTGTCCACTCTTAGGAGGGACAACTCCGCAGTATGTTCTACTCTGCTTACTAAAGCTCTCCAGTTGTAGCAAGCCCATTGGTCCAGAGGGTATGCACTGTTGGCTTCTCTGCCTTCTCGCCTGTCTTCTAAGCCAGCCCTTGGCACTTCCTAGTCATCTCTTTGCTCCCTGTCCCATACTTCTGCAATCTGAACACATTGAACCTCAAACTTAGACTCAAGCTTGGGCTACCATGATGTAAGTGTGCTTAGACCCAATCCCTGATCTTGATTAAAAATTCATTGTTTGGGAAAAAATAATATGTTGTAGATCTACCTCTAAATATATAAAATATAGTTAACAGGAGTGAGGGCCTGCCCACTGAACTATAGAAAGTAAAAACTCTTACAAAGAAAAAGAGTCTAGATTTACATTTTAATTTACAGAGGTTTTGTTGACAGAAGTTGTCTGCTTGTCTGACAATATGCTCATAAAGTTTATCATTTTTTATCAACTATGTTGGAAAAATAAAATCCTTATGGCGATAACCCTCCTTTAGAACAGTAGGTGTCTGATGTGTCCAGCAATAAGTCAGGACCCATCAGACATAGAGTAAACTTTAATTAGAAAACCTTCCTGGAGACTTTCTTTTCCCACTCCAGACGCTGCAGGCCAGCATTTTAGGTCGAAATGGCCATTTAATCTACTACTGTCTTCAGCAGGATCTACTAGAATTCTTTAGTGATTGATGGCTTCATTTTGTTCACCTGGAAAAACTAAAGTTATGTGTTGGTGGGAGATAATACAAGCCCAGTGCTTTTTATTCATCTTCAAAGAAGAAAAATAGCCATTCAAGTTACTGAGTGATGGAGACAAAAGACCATTTGGGGCATCCAGAAGTTGCCTCCCTTCTCATAGTCCTTCTACCAAGCAGTGAGAGCAATAACACAGGCACAAACTTGGATTGGCAGTTAAAAGTATAAGTGTTGTTCCCAATAAAAATTGGCAAGCCATGGGACACTGACAGGACAATGTCATCTTGTTTCTTGGCCTTGGTTTCTTTCAGAAATTAGAAAATCCCTCCCTCTTTATTTCTGGTCTCTAACAGCAGAGCTAATTTACTATTTGAGTCAGTGATGGGAATTTTCAAATTAAGGGCTGTGATAATCTCCTGGAGCTTGAATATGTCCTAACTGATGGATACTGGCTTGAGAAATTGTGCTTTTTGTAATTCAAAGGCCTCTTAACCTAAACCCTTTAAGTAATTTCCATAATCCCTTACCAGTAGAATTCAGAAAATATATCTTTTCTCAGCAAAATGAATCCAGAACCTAGGAATTTGAAATGAAAACGGAAGAAATATATAAAACCTTACAAGGCATTGGGGGCTACACAATCAACATAGAAGCACTCATTTTAATAGGATGTGTGCTCTTATCAAATAAACCAGCTGGAAGTAGATATAACTGATACAGTGATCTCAGTAATCTGTAACTCTGTGTCTCTATTCTCCAATGTCAATATATATATTCTCAGGCTTTTTATTTGTAAATATATTTTGGTCCATTTACCACTGCTATAACAAAATGCATGAAACTGGGAAATATGCAAGGAGAAGTCTGCATATTTTGTATTTTGCATGCAACTCACTGAATGATATGACCACCAAGTCCAGTCAGGACTTCAAAGAAGATAGCATCACAATCATAGATGCCTGTGTGTAAGAGAGGAGACCAGGCAGCAATACAGAGAGTGAAAATAGGAAGCCTTCCTCTTTATGTTATTAGTCACTCTCAAGAACTGAAAAGCGTCCCACAGGAAATGAATGTATCTCTTTCACAGACAGTACCTTCAATGATCTTATAACCCAGTCACCTCTTAATAGGGCCCATCTATTAAAGGCTCCCCACCATTTAATGCGCCATTCTGAGAAACAGGATTCCAAATACACAAAGCCTTGGTGATCAATGTACATACAAACACTAGAGATGGATTGCTCATCATCCAACCACCAGAACTGTGCAAGTCAACCACCAGAACTGTGCATTCATTCCCCTCATTCTGCATGGTCTGCTGTACTTAGAACTCTTGAATACAAAATACATGCAGACATAGATGACTTCAGCCTGCAGAAGAACATGCTGCTTCCTATTCATAGATGAGAAAGTAAGCTTCATAGGTATCCAATGATGTGATAGACAGGACTCCAACTTATGCCTATGGAATTCTAAAATACAATTCAGAGTTCCCTCTTCAGATGTTATTCAGTTTACTTTTTATTACACAATATCATTCATTGTAACACAAAATCGAAAAATCTATAAAGAAAAAGGTAAAGTTCTTAGATGGACTCAAATCCTCATCCCTAGCTGAAGAGCTAATGACAGATGGTAATCATGTCTTCTGAGAAAATGAGAGTCAATTTTCTACAAGGATATTAGTCCCTGGTAAGTCAACCACACTCCATTGGCAACATAAACTCAACCATGTGGATTACTTAAAAAGAAAAAAATGTGAAGTTGGGGAAGGGTTGTGAGAGGTGGATCTGGAAGGAGTTAGAAGTGGAAGGAACATGATCAAAATACATTGTATGAAATTTTCAACAAATTGATAGAAGCATTATATTAAATAGATTTCAAAAGGAGAAAATATCATAATTGCTACTGAACATTATATTCTTGGTCTTTTAAGAGGTGTTTGTGGAAAGTTATCTTCTATTTTTATACGTTAATATAACCATGTTTATTTTCTTCTACTGGCTATTATTGTCTCAAAATTTCTGCTCATTTTTATTCTATATTTGCAAGCTGATATACCTTGGACTTACTTTCATTTGGTCAAGGTACAATAATCTCTAGTTTCATCTACAAATAATTAGCAAATAAAGTATCTTTTGCTAATGAATTGAAGTCCAAACTTTCCTTAAATATAGTTTCCATTTGTCTCTGGTCTGCCTCAGGGCTCTTCTGTCAAGTGACCTATTTGTCTGCTATTCAGGCAAAACATTTTTATTATTATGACTATAGTAGACTGAAAAGAGCCTCCTCACTAGAGAGGTATGTGAACATTAATGCCAGACCCAACCAAATTGATCTCACTTGGTCAAAGACCCTTGGCAAATGTGATTCAGTTAAGGATGTGGACAGGAGGAAATGACCCAGGATTACTGGTGTAGTGTCTGTACCATCACCTGCATCCGTATATGATAAAGTTCATTTCAGACACAGAGGAGGAAGCCAGCATGACTCTATAGGCAGAAGCTGGGGTGATTCAGCCTCAGGCAGAGAAGACTGGTGCCAGAGGCTGGAAGAGACAAGGAAGAGAGGCCCCAGCTCCCTGCAGGCACACTGTCACTTCTGACTGCTGGTCTCCAGACACCTAAGGAAATGCATTGCTATTGTCTCCAAACACAAGAATTTCTTACAGCAGTAATAGGAAAACATTTAAAATACTGGAGAGATGACTCAGTAGTTAAGAATATACACTATACCTCATGAGGACCAGAGTTCAGATGCCAGCAGCCATGGAACAAGTCAGGCAATCCGTGAACACATATGATCTAAGCCTTGCAGAGGTTAGATATAAGAAAATAATTGAGGTTTCCTGACTTCTAGCCCAGCCAGGAATAACTGAGCCTTAGATACATGAAGACCCTGCCTTAAAGGAATATGCAGAGAGAAATTAGGAAAGAATGTTTCTTATCCTCTTCCTTAGTCATTCTTTTTCAAAACTTTCTTGGCTTGTAAACATCACTTAGTATTCCAATATAATTGGAATATTGGCTAGATCTAATTCATACTAAAGTTGAATATCTGTAAATTACATTGAGATGGGCTGGTATCTTTAAATTATTCATCTTCCCTTCCAAGAATATGATGTTTCTCTTTCAATTAACTTAGATCTTATTTTATATCCTTGAATAATATTTGAGAGATATTTTTGGTTTTTTGACTATTCTTCCACAAATTCATACTCATTCTATTGTTTGTCTCAGTAATAATAATGTCTTCCCATTTCCATCTTGTGATTTCTCTTATAAAGAAAGATTATCGGCTTTACACATTTATGTAATCCTAGTCATCCCCTGTTTTCATGATCTTACCTGATCATCCTTGTGCATTGCTGTTCTATTTACAATAGTCAAAAAATGGGAAATGGCCTTGATGCCTATCAACTGATGAATGGATAATAAAAACATGGTACATGTATGTAATAAAGTAGTAAAAAAAATATGTGATGAAATCCTCAGCTAAATGGATGGAACTGGAAAGAATCATTTTGTCCCTATCATGGGACAACAATACCCTTAATAGACACTACAGATTAGCAAATAAAAAGCCCAGTGCCAAAAATAGGTTACCTCTTTAGGGTTTGTTGGCCAGTGAAATCCCATATACCCATCCCCCAAACATTACAGGCTATTAGTTAAAAGTATGACTACAAAAGCTCCTGTTGAATACACTGTATTTCAGTCATAAAACATGGAGAAATTAAGCTGGTACTGACTTAGAAGAGTCATCACTACTGGCTAGTTTTCATAGTGCTGGAAAATCCTATGAGCTCTAATAGAGGATAAAAGTAAGCCCAAACTTTACCTATCTGTGAACCTGTGAGCTACAGTAATGACCAGCCTGTTAAGACAAATCCACTCAAGTAACAATGGCACTAGTGTCACATGAGTAACCAACAACTTTCTAATTGAATTTAAGAATTGCTCTACATAGTAAACCTTTATCTATCTAAACAGGTCATCATAGGTTCTAAGGGAAAACCTACTAGTATTATTCTACTAGATTGGTATAGTACTAAACCAATTCCGGATGGCCTATTGTTATACCCATAGATTAGTGTATCTTTCAACTCTCATCAAAGAGGTTTCTTTTTGCAGTTGATAGGAATTAACTCTGAGACCTAAGGTAGTACACATGCAGAAAATATGAGATTGAGGAATGGCACAAGGCTCGGGATCCTTGTAGAAGAATGGGGTAGAGAGATCGTAAGAACTAGAGTGGGTAGGCACCTCCACGGTTTCCATGCATACACCACCTGCACATAATCACACATAGATACACATTCATACACATAATTAAAAATAATAAAAAATAAATCATCAAAAATAGGTTGCAATTATATTTTTCTAGATTTTATTTTTCTTTTTGGTTATTCCATTTGTTCTTCAATTTTCTTAATTTGAAAATGAGGATCCCTTACTTTTTGTTTATTTATTTATACTTATTTGTTATCTTTTGTTTTTTTTTATACTTATTTGTTTCTTTATTTCAGTGCCAGGGCCTCCAGCATGCCAGGAAAGCATTCCATCACTGAGCTGCTTCCAGACCTTCAAAAACGTTTTCAAACTATAAAAGAAACAATGGCATTTTTGTATAATATAGTTTTAACAATAACTCGTTGGCCATAGTACCAAATGTTCTTTGCTCCATTACTTTCCAAATGCTTAATATATTACACAATTTCAATTTAATTTCTTTATTGATCCAGTACTATTTAGAAGAGAAAGTTCAGTCCCATGTAATGTTCCTTCTGGTGCTTGTATTTCTCATTTCTTGTTTAATTGTATCTACTAGAGGATAGAACAGGTAAGACTCCTATATATGATGTATTTATTGAGATTTTCCTTGTAGCTAAATATGTAATCAGTAGTCATAAACATTCCATCAATATAGGAAAGTGTATATTTCCTCTGAGCAGTTTGCAAAGTAAAAGAAATACATTCACTCCAGTGACTTTATCTTAGCTGGCTTGTACTAAATTGGATTTCTTGGTTATATTCTTCATTAATGCATATTGCTTCCAATTTTGGGCTTATTTGACATTTGAAATTCATACAGCTGTTTACCACCAGCTAAATTACCACCGAGCCTTGTCAGTTTCCTTGTATTTATCATCTGTTTGCTTTCTTTTGTTTGAGTTTTGCAGGTGAGATTTTTGATGCATAAATTTACACAACTGCTGCATGGCCCTTACTAAACAAAACTTTAGCCATCATTTATTTTCCTTTTCCCTGTTTGAGGTTGTGTTCTTATACCTCATTTATTTGATATCGATACCTTAACCTTGATTTCATTTTAAGTTGACTTTCTGGTACATTTTTTGTTAGAGTTTTGATTGTCCATGTTTTAGCATCATTTCATTTTATAGATGGAAATGAATGAGATAATTTAAATTTGGTTTTCACAACAGTATAATATTTTTATTCTGACAGAATTCAGATGATTAATATTTATTTGAATTATTTATGTTTATTTGAATAATTGATATAATTATCCAAATTACATTATTTGCTCTCTGCTGTAATGTTCTTTCCTATTCTTTTGTAATTATAAGCATATAAAGCAAGGACTATTTGTAGATTTGCTTATCTGGACTTTGCACATTTTCCTATTTTGAGATCCATGTTATGAATCAATTATCACTTAGATTGTGTCCTGGAATATTATCCTTATAAAGCTTAATTTTTAAATCATATTTCATCCTATTTGCTGAGGTCTTGCAACTCTGAGCATAGATCTGGAATAGAAAATACAAACTCAAACTCAGTTTATACTATCATATTTTCCCACCACAGATCATTTTTGTGACCCTATAAAGTATGGAGATTTCCTGCCAGCAGGAAGTAGGTAATGAGTTCTTGGGGGGCATCAGCTGTCCTCTAATAGAGTGTAGTTCTGAAACTATCTCTGTGCAACATCAGTCCTCAAAGGCTTGCTGTTCTCTTTAAAGTCTGAGCCACCTCCAATTCAGACTCCTGTCATAAGCCCTATGTTATTTAACCCATGATTCTCTAAAGGTACAGATTATGCTTTTCATAACCTTCTTTGGAGTTATTATTATCTTATTATAAAGTATATTACAAACATAAAGAAATGTGAGGGTCAGGAAACAATAGTGATATAATTGTCTTCTATAGGTATGACACCGTATGGAGTATTCCTGTGTTTGGTTTCCTAGAAGTGTCTAAACTATTTTGTTTTGAAAGTTAATGAAAATGTCATAGCCTACTGCTACTAGACTGAGTAAGGGCATGAGCTGTCTCTGCAGATTTTCTTGGCCTCTTTGTGCAGCATCCCTTCTTCCAGAACTTCTTTTAAAATGGGATCTTGTAATTAAGATATGCCAGAATGTTTTTCTGAGTAGCTCCAGGACAGAGAAAGGGGATAATTAGAGTTTTTAATTTCCTGCCTTCAGATCAGAGTCATGAGCTAAGAGCTATAGATAACAATCAAAATGTATGAGCCACAATATACATAGATGTATTTTGCTGTTACTGGCACATGGTACCCTGGGTAGGTTTAGTATTAGTGGAAATTAGTCCCTTTAAAAAATTGATTCTTAAAGGCAAGTTAAGTACTAGTTTTTCCAGGTACAAGTGCTCATCTGTTTCCCAGACACGGCAGGCTTCTCTTGCTATGCAGGTACGTCCTTTCTGAAACCTCTGTTGGATGAACCTCTTAAGCACCAACCAACCCTAGAAACATCCATCAGCATCTCCACAGAAGCCTGACATCTCTGTCATGGTCCCCAGGTTCTCCAATACACCTCCCTATTAGTTCTCCTGGACAGCTAAGAAATGTGTATCCTCAAATGTTCCATTATATTTCTTACTGGCTTGTTTCCATTGAAAAGTAAGGAGAAGGAATAGAGATATAATAATATACATGGTTGCATCATCACAGGGACCAACTGTCTGGTGAAGTTTATAACTGTATGGCATTGTAACAATGACTTGTGCACATTTTCTTATTCCTCTCTCTCTCTCTCTCGTGTGTGTGTGTGTGTGTGTGTGTGTGTGTGTGTGTATGTAAAAACATTTTAATCTCTCTTTACAAGGAAGACCATTGAGACTCAAGCAAAGCACCTTACCCAATACCCTACCTTAGTCATGAGGACAGAATAAGATTTCAAGTGTTCTGACATCTACTGAGGTAACTTTAAATTACCCATGTCTAATATCACTAGCTTATTGTCAGCAGGATCTGTTCTGGATTCTATCTAGTTCCCTAATCCTATGACATCTGTTAAAAGAATTTAGATGAGACATAGTTCAGTGTAGAAAGTAAGTTGCTCATTACAGAGCAATGTGGAACACTCTTTAAGAGTAAGAGTAGAAAATGGCCAGAGACCATCATGCCAACCAACATCCCAGGCAGATTGATGCTATTTATAAAGTCTCTAGGAAATCTCTTTTTAAAGGATATTGTTCTGTCCAGCTGATTGACAGACCATTCATATTAACTCTTAAGGGGATGGACAATGGTGTGTCCTTAGTGTTCACAAAGAAGCCTTTGGCTCAATGGTCATCACATAGATAGCCATGAATGACTTCTTAGGACATTCACAATGTCATATCTTCATACATAAACAGTGATAGGGCTTTGATTCTTCTTTTCATGTCAACAATCAGAATCCTGCAGTCTCAGTGTTGGTTTGACAAACTGCTGATTCTGAAGGAAGCAAATATCCACAAGGTTGACCAGACCTGCTAATATCCAATGAGTTGCTTAACGCTATGGGATTTGTCTACTAGCAAACTTAAGAGGGGTTTAAGATCCCATGCAATTCTGAGTCAGAAGTGGAAAGAGCTGGATCCAGAAGGATGAGGAGTAATCTGTAATCATCACCACATATCACCACTAAAATTTGTCTTAAAAGTTGCTCTTTGTAAGATTTTCCAGGAAGGAGCACACACCAGAAGACAGACATTAGTTTGAATCAGGCTCTTTGAAA
This sequence comes from Mastomys coucha, assembly GCF_008632895.1. Taxonomy (NCBI): domain Eukaryota; kingdom Metazoa; phylum Chordata; class Mammalia; order Rodentia; family Muridae; genus Mastomys; species Mastomys coucha. The sequence goes on along the minus strand of NW_022196897.1, from coordinate 123,802,671 downwards.
TTGCTTTTGCTAATGAGCAGTCACTGCTCATGTGTACATACTTGATAACTGTACGCAGAAGGAAAGCCTGGCATCTCGGCCTTCATTTTGCATCTCCTTTACTTTGGCTCAGATGCCTCCTTACCTCTGCCCAACTGTCATGCCTCGTCCCTAGTCAAGGGGTAAAGGTACAGAAATAAGCTACTGTCTTACATGGCAATCACCTTGGTATCCAGGAAGAGCCAAACCTTGGAGGATACGCATCTCCACCCTGGTGAAGGCAACAATCCGCAAGGGTGAGGCTGTACTCTGAAACGGAAGGAATCACCTGTAGGAAGCAGATAGGTTCCCTCAGACAATGGCAGCAATTAGCAGATTAACCATGGATTTTATAGCTCCTTCTCTGTGCCTGTAGTCTTCCTAGTTCTTGAGGTAATGAGCCCTAGCAGTTGACAGCTGCTGGTGTACCATCATTCCTAGGGTGCTTTCATTACAATGGAATATACTTGAGTATCTTCCACGGGCAGGAAAAAAAAAAGCAATATGAAAGACCAGGAATTGGCAGACTATTCACAAATGGAGCTCCTACCTGCTCTGCTCTGTCCAACCTGTCCAAGGGAGTAACTACCAACCGTGTGTGCAATTTCTGCTGAGCTTATTTGATTCTGAAAGCTCAGCACACACTGGCAGACAAGGAGGAGCGGGGGAAGCTTAACTTATCTCTCTTAAAGTTGTACTTCTTGAATATTTTATCCTCCATATCATCAGCTATAGGATATATGGTATACATTTTATAAAAGCAAAAAAAAAAAAAAAAAAAAAAAAAAAAAAAAAAAAAAAAAAGAGAGAGAGACCTTCTGGGGGGAAGAAGGGTTGGAGAGGGAATGAGCAAACTACAAATGCCTACGTTTAGTCCAATGCCTGTGAAAAACCATAATCCACAGACTCCACAGAGACATGTGGAGACCTCAACAGATGAACTCCTTTGTCCAACAGATAAATGTATGGGAACATTTGAGTCCACATTGCGACTGAGAGCCTCTGGGATTAGAACAACAGGACCTTCTCCCCAAACAATAAAACTCATAGCAACCTTGGGCAGGCAGAGCTTGCTTAAATGCTTTAGCAGGCAATGATTTCAAGTTGTGAGTTCTAAAGCTGTGTCCTTCAGCTCTATCATCGGCTTTCACCTGTCTACTACCTAGGGGATAGGCCTGAATTTGATTTTTGTAAGCCAAGAGCACTCAAGGAAAGTCGTAGGACAGAGAGTTCTGTAAGATGTTTGGGTGTTCAAAGCTCCTGGTTAAAGCATTTCTTTCGTTGGCATAGCTTTTGAACCCTCCCTACCCAGCTTGCCTTATTTTATAATAATATGAGTAAATAATTCACTCTCCTACCAACTGTAGAAATCCTCTACAGGCCAGAGTGGAACTTATAAACTTTTTTCTCTCATTTTCTACCAATACACCTTGAACACAGAAGTAACATAATTTCTTTAACCCTGGTTCTAGTGGTCTGATTCAGTAGCCACATAGTAAGTTATATCTGAGGCAAGCAACTGGGGTGGGGGTAGGCATCTTTCATTTACCCAGCACTGAAGACCTAAAAGTGCAGTTTGTGCTCAGTTTTATTTTATCTTTTTAGGTCATGTTCGGTAGATAGATAGACATCCCTGGGAGGCCTGCTGTTTTGTTTTATTTTGTTTTCCTCCTCTTCCTCCTTCTCTTCCTCCTCATCCTCCCTCCTCTTCTTCCTCCTTCTCCTCCCCTTCTTCCTTCTTCTCTTCTTCTTCTCTTAAGAGGAGGAACTGGAAAAAGTGGAGGGAGGGAAACTGCTGATGTATGAGAAAAGAATAAAAGTTAAAGGAAAAAAGAATGATGTTTGTGGTTCACACATCATTTCATTTACTTCAGACTATTTAGTGATATGGAAATGATCGCTACTGAATATTCCATTACAGATGGAAAAACAGGCCGAGAGACATATTCTCATGATAATGTAGGTAGGAAATAAAAAATCTAGGAATGAACTATCTCCAGAAGTCTCAGCTTCCAAGTTCCTACTAGCCACTGTTCTACCGTCCTGCCCTCTTGTTCCATAGGGAGTAAAAGACCCCCAAACGGCAAGAAAACACTTGGAGGTCTCTTTTGGTACTGATAATTTTAATTTCACCTGAGATAAGCCAACAGAATGTCCTAGGTTGTCTTTCCCTATTCTGCACTGGTTGTACACGGCTTGTACTGAAGCTAGTACTTGCTACGTATTGATCAAACATTTGCTGCCCAAATCAGAGATTACACCAGGCACTGGATGAACCACCCATCCTGCAGACACTGCACCAGGCACTGGATGAACCACCCATCAAGCAGACACTGTACCAGGCATTGGATGAACCACCCATCAAGCAGACCCTGCACCAGGCACTGGATGAACCACCCATCAAGCAGACACTGCACCAGGCACTGGATAAACCACCCATCAAGCAGACACTGCACCAGGCACTGGATGAACCACCCATCAAGCAGACACTGTACCAGGCATTGGATGAACCACCCATCAAGCAGACCCTGCACCAGGCACTGGATGAACCACCCATCAAGCAGACACTATACCAAGCACTGGATGAACCACTCATCAAGCAGACACTTATTTCTACCTTTCAAGACTTTCTCATCACAGAAATAAAAGTTAACAAAACAAACCTTCTCAGGCAACATGAAAGCATGGAAGTTTTTAAGTATAGTGTTATATAATGCAGAGGAATCCAGGTTTTAGAGCTGGGCTTCCTAACACCACACAGCAAATGTCTTCATTTGAATCTCTTCGATATCTTAAGCAGTGGTAAGAGAAGATCACGGAGCTGTGGAGGAACCCAAAGTGATTCCCACCTCACCAGCATTCTTAGCCAGTAACATTCTGGCTTATTTTTATAGAGCTTGTGCAAGTCAGGCAAACACTCCTAGGAAAGCAGCAATCTTTTGCCAATTTAGGTCCCTAAATCTCTGAATATACCTAATATCAGATCTGTCTCATTGATTTTGTTCTGTAGTGATCATAGATAACAGATTCCTACATTCTATGAATCTTCCAGAGTATGCACCAATGTTTTCAATTCATGAACAAAGTTATAGTCAGATATAGACCTCTCTCATGTAGACTAATTTCATTTCTTCAGTGAGAAACAGTGTGCTAGAATCTCCTCATACCAGTTCAAAGAGAGTCAACTGCCCAGTCTCTACAAGTTTTATGGGCCAGTTATTAAACACGAGCCATTATTAAAATTTTTAATTATTTAAACTAATGGTTAATTGTAAAATATACATATACATACATATGTATATAATCAATATGTAATATATGTATATATTACACATGCATGTATAATGTATACATATATGTTATGTATGTATGCATATATGTAGGCAATATATAATAAATGTATATATTTTTTAAAAGGTTTTTTGAAAGCCCATCATATTTTATCATTCTAATTATTTGTTTCCCTGCCTTCCACGGTCTTGAGGTTATTTTCAGCTACTACACCTCTGTGTCCAGAGACCTTTCCAGATCTGTCTTCTAAGATGTCGTACTAGAAATTTGAAATCAGTGGTAGTTTATTTGTGCTATGATATTCAGCTAACACTACAAATCAAAGCCTTTTCTCCCCGAGAGAGCCAGTTGTTACACATTGCCAGCACAGCACTAGAGGAAAGCTTTCTCTCCCATAAAAATAATGCAAGCAGCATAGCTTTAATTACAGGGCCAGGGCAAAGGCAGGCGCAGACACAGCTGTGTCAAAGCCTGTAGAGGAGACAGACGAAGGCGAGACAACCAGAGGTTGACAATAACTTTATAGAGAAGTCGCAGTGGGCAGGCTTCCCAGTCATGCTATCCAACTGGTCAACCGTTGACTGGGGATTTAGGGGAAGGAATTTATTCACAGTTTTCCAGCTTCTCAGATGCACCACCCAGAGTAGCCTTCCAGTAGCCCCTGTGAAGCCAAAGAAGCGGAATAGTACAGAGGATAAGGCAGGACCAAGCCAAGCTGTCCATGAACCAGAGATAGTTCAAGGTCAGACACCATGAGGACAAAGTCCATACGACCCAGAGAGGACAGAATCTCCCCCAGGGAGCCAAGAATGATACCTGAAAAGTAAGGCACATGAGTGAATTTCACATCTTGAAATTCAGTGCTTTTATTCAGTTGGCATTTAGATAGACTCTAAAATTAGGTTTTGCGGAAGTCATCTGTAATGCAATATTCTCCAACAGGTCTTTTCTACGATGATAGAAAACAGCCTGTCTTATCTGTAACCTCCTACCAATGTGCGCTGTCCAAACCTGAGGGCACTTCATCTGGCTATTGAGCCCTTGAGGTTAATAGAAACCAGTTACTAAATTTTGGATTATACTTTACTTTAATATCATAGACTTAAACTGATATAACTTTATGTGGCCAGTAGCTAATCTGTTGGACAAATATAGGTCTAGGTAAATCTGCAAATAGCTTTCAATCAGGCTGGATATAGGTCTTAGAATTAGGATAGGAAGTAAGTATAGTTGCCTGGTTCAGCTGGTCTATTAAAATCTAGTCAGCTCTGCAGGGTCCTTTAAAGAGCACACTTCTCTTATGTTTTTTTAATAGCTAGTCTCATTACTTAATAATAGCATTTTAGTCAGTGCCCCAGGAAGTAGTCCCCCTGAGCTAGGTAAGGAAGCCCATAAAGATAAACTTATTCTCTAAGATCCTGACATTAACATTATCAGTTTATGAGTGTGATCTAGTCCAGCTTTTTTTTTTTTTTTTTTTTTTTGGTCCATCCTGAATAGTTTTAAATATAATATCCCCTAACTTTGTCATCTTCTGTGATCTGGAACACAGATCCTTACTGAGTTGTATCCACCCTTTGGTCCCTGCCATTTTATACTGACTATGGGTCTAGCACTGTTAGCAAGCCCTTGTAGACTTACCCTACCTTTACATCTACTGGGTCTGCAGTTTTGACCAACACTGTCCTCTCTAGGGTCATGATACTATATCACCCCTGGCTTGTAGGAAGGTTTTCCATGAGACAGAGCACCCGGAGAATCACACACAGTAGCATGACACACTCGACAGACCCAAACTCCTGTGATTATGAGGCCATTCACTGGTGTTAAGTATGCCCATTTGCATAGGTGAAACTGGACCTTGGGCCATCTTCCAAGTGTCCCCCTTGGGTGTGTCTTGTGACTGGTGATGAGTGTTGGCTCCTGTGACTAAATCTGTTTTCAACTTTTGAAATTTGTTTTATATGTATAAAGAACAATATAATCCTCCAGTGCAGATATACAATCTATAATCATCAATTAGCCTTCTATCCCCATCTAGTACTTATGTCTATGTGCTAAGAAAGCTTTTAATTCTTTTGAAATTGATAACAAATTAATGCATAATTTAGTTACCCAAAGTGCTATTGTGTAAAATACTCTTGAACAGTGAAAGATTCTTCATTTGTTTTGATGGATTTTACATTAACTTTCAAAAGAAGTTAGAAACTTTGAAGCTAATAGTGTTTTAATTTAAATTAAATCATAATACCTGTACTCTCTGAATCATGATGGCTACATTTATTTTGGCTTGCCTATTAGATAATTGTCTTCTATTTTGATTCCTTTGAGATTTATTTAGTTATCTATTTACTCATTTATCTTTGAGGAGCTACGTGCCTTTGTTTATTTCTTTTTAACTAGGTTTGCTAAAACATTAATTACATAGATTAAAATTTACCTTCTTTGTCACATAGTTACTTCCATGAGTATTGACAAACACAATGTGGTGATGATCTGAATCAAGAGGGAGAACCATTAGAGTCGTTAACAAAAGATTCCTTCATTTCTACTGAGGTCACTACTCAAACTATTCCCAAGAAAACATGGTCTGCTTTGAAGCCTGATTCTGCCCCTTCCAGAACGCCTTGTGATGGAACCAAACAGCAAGTGGACAGCTATGTTCCTTTGATGTCTTCCATCTACAAAACTCCCTCTAAGAATGGAATGTCCTATTTCACTTGGTCATGGGCTGATAACAGTGGCAGAGTAACACTCCATTCACTGTAACAAGGCCTGCCCAGGGGTCAGTAGAGAGGTTACCAGCTGACATTGCTAGCATGGACAGGTTATATAAGTCTTCCTAAGGGAGGAAATAATTCACTGGACTCGAAAGAGGAGTCAAGTTAGAAGAAAAGAAAAGTCCTTCCAGGTAGAGAAGCAAGCACCTAAGCAGACATTAAAAGTAAAGCTTCCTAGCCGGGCAGTGGTGGCGCACGCCTTTAATCCCAGCACTTGGGAGGCAGAGGCAGGAGGATTTCTGAGTTCGAGGCCAGCCTGGTCTACAGAGTGAGTTCCAGGACAGCTAGGGCTACATAGAGAAACCCTGTCTCGAAAAACCAAAAAAAAAAAAAAAAAAAAAAAAAAAAAAAGTAAAGCTTCCTATCTCCAAAAGAGAACTCAGTAACGGAGGACCTTGGAATTTTGTCTAGAGACCAAAGGTACACCCCATACTCTCTAAGATTCAAGTCCAAAATACGTGAGCTCCTGAAATCTGGTAATCCTGAGCCCAAGCAAAATTAATGCATGCTTCCAGATAGCCAACTTATTTGCATCAACAGACCGAAAATGTACTTTATTTGAATCCTTTCAAGCTGGGAACTCATAAGCTGAAGTAGAACACATTCTATACTATATGCCTCACCCTGGAATGGGAAGATTAAAGGAGGAACTAAAAAGCAAAAGTTCTCAAACTTCCCTGACATGTAATCGGGAGGGAAAAAGTGATTTAGCATTTAATAGGATTATAGGTCCATTAGTTTTCCCATGGGAATTTTAACAGGATGAAATTGAAAAATAATGGGGAGTGATTATGGATAAGTGTCTCTAGGTTCGGCGGCAGCAGATTGGTTCAATAGTCAACCAACCGCTTTATCCTGGACAAGCCATTGAACTTTCTAGTCCTATTTTCTTTTCTGTCACAGAGGGAGAAAAATGGAAAAGTGAAAGAATGAAGGCAGGTCAGACCGTTTCAGAAATTCTTTCTAGTTCTTTTACTTTGTGGTTTTAGAAGTTGACGTCAAAACCATCGCGCTTAAGGAAGCTTGAAGTGGAACTCTGAAGTGGGCCTTGAATAAAGGCTGCATTCATGGTGCCAAGGTTCAGTGAGCACAAAGGAGCTTTTTGTTGGAGTGGTGGGTGGAGGATGGAGGGTGGAGCAGGAATCTAGGAGGTCGGCTGTTCCTGTACTCTACCGCAGATCCTAAATGAACCCTTGAAATTACCATAGCAATGGTAGATTTTAAGAAGAAAAGAGAGCTAGCTCCCTTTGGCTCCACCAACCATCCTTGCACCTCTCCTGGGCCACCAAAAGATGGTCCAGAGGTCACTGTGCCTGGTTACCGTCTGTGTTTCTTAAAAGGTCACTTCAGCCCCATTTGTTTACATCAGCTCAACTGCAGTTCTAATCAGTTTCCCTGGGACTGCAGAAAGGCAGAGTAATTGAGGCCATTTCCGTGAGTCTCTGGCGCCCAAGGACATCGAGATGGTTCCAAAGTGGCCAATTCTCTGCTTTTCTACTGAGTCACTGCCTCCTTCCTCCTCCACCTCATCTTTAATCTGTGACCGTGCTTCCCTTGCAGATCCACTACCAGCCCTGGGCACTTTCTGCCTTCAGAGGTGGTGATCCAACACCTCCCTCAGCTCCTTTAGTGCAGAGATGAAACTGCAAGATAGGAGACACCACAGGAGGGTCAAATTCCTAAGATGAGCCATTGTCCCAGGCTAAGATAGAGAGGGTCCCAGAGAACTGGCCTCACCGATACTTGAATCTCTCTCTCTCTCTCTCTCTCTCTCTCTCTCTCTCTCTCTCTCTCTCTCTCTCTCTCTCAATGGCAAAACAAAACAAAACCCAGCGAAGCATCTCAAACAAACCTTGTAAGGAAAAGCAAAATGGAGAACAGATCTAAACGTTGTGGAATGGGGGTAAAAATGTACAGCTGAGATGATAGAACCTGTTTAGGATACTCTTTTCTTGTGTATTTATTTTATATCGACATAATATTTATACATATTTGCGTGAACTGTATGGTAAAATGATACATTGTAGAATGTGTAAAGTTCTTCTCAGGGTAAACATCTGTGACTTCTTAAAGATTCAGGCCTTCGGTATGCTAGTAATCCACAAACTCCAGCTGGCCATGGCTGGCCACTCCTGTACTCAGGGCAGAAGCTGAGGCAAGAGGAACAACATTTCTGAGACCAATCAGGGCAATTTAGCAAGATAGTCTCAAATAAAAAGCACAGAGAATAACAGAAGAGCATATTCCTAACACTTGCAAGGGACTGGGTATAATGCCCAGTACCAGAAAAAGTTCTTACAAAAAAACCCAAAAAAACAAAAAAAGATCTTACAAATCTTCTTTTCTGCATATTTTTAGTATATAAAGCTTCCCTACTTGGTAGACCTAATTCTTCCTTTCAAACTGAACTTTGAAACCCTATACTCTACTTTCTCTACAGGTCCTTCTCCCTTATATTTGTAATCTGGGGCCATCATTCTATTCTCTTCAATATAATTAGACTTTTAGTTTTCACGTGTGAGTAATAATGCACCATATTGTCTTTCTGTGTCTAGCTTATTTCAGTTAACATAATGGCCCCCTGTTCTGTCTATGTTGTTACAAATTACATAATTTAACTCTTTATAATAAATCCTAAGGTCAATCCCTTATTCTCACCAAAAACTCACATGAGTTCAGTGTATATCTGTGTGTATGTCTGTGTGTGTGTGTATAATGTACTATAGGGTATAATCATCTCCATATATGTAGTAGAGAAAGTATCATTATGCAGGACAAGCAAACATATGCCCATTAGCATTCTCTCTCCTCTGTCTCTGTCTCTGTCTCTGTCTCTGTCTCTGTCTCTGTCTCTCTCTCTCTCTCTCTCTCTCTCTCTCTTGCTCTTGCTCTCATTTTCAGTCTCTCTTGTTCTTGGCCTCACTCTCTCTTTCCTTATCCATTAGGATTCTTATCAGAATGTCAACAGGATGAAAGTGGATAAACAACATAACAAAACAAAGACCCCAAACTTCTGCTAAGCACTTCTAGTTGAGAGACAACACTGGAAAGTTCTTTGCATTAAAGTCAACAGATTTAGGAACTGCAAAGACAGAAATCACATTTATACAACAGAAAGTAACTACTCTTCAAGTTAGATGATTTGACCCTATGGCCTTAAGTAGTCAATTCCTTCTACCTCACTTGGGATTTGGGATGACTATGTCGGTTAATATCCATTATCCAGACATGATGGTAATATGAACACCTGATTTTCCCTTTAAAATTTTCATAGTATCTTGATCATATTGGTCCCCCCTCCTCTCTCAATTCCTCCAAAGACCTCCTTTATCATCTCCCTTCCAACATCCTGTCCTACTTCTTAATTAATTAATTTGTTTGATTGCTTATTTATTTATTCATTTAATTTAACCCATTGAGTCCAAATAGTGCTGCCCATGTGTGAGGTCATCCACTGGAGTACAGTGGTCATGCCCCTAAAGAAAAGTGATTCTTCCTTTCTCAACTGCCAATAGATCTTCAGATGGGGTTGGGTTGGGAGGGGCTTGGAAATTCCTCCACAATCCATATTTAATCTTTTAACTGGCTTGATCCTGTATAGCTCTTGTGTAGATAACCCCTCCTGATGTGGGTTCACACGTGCATGAATCATGTCTCTTTCCAGGAGAAGGCATTTCGCAGCACAGCTCCTCACCCTCCAGCTTTTACATTGCTTCCGCTCCCTCTTCTCCAGTGCTTCCCGAGCTTTGGTTGGTTATGGGGTTGATATAGATGATCCATCTACGGCTGAGCCCTCATGGTTGCTTATCCTCAACACTTTGAACAGGAATGTGTTTTCTGCATTAAGTGCTAGGTACTAAAATAAGATGCTTTCCTGACCAAAGTTAGGAGCCGCACAAATGTGTAGATATGTTCATAAATATTAAGAAGATAGTTCGAGCCGGGCGGTGGTGGCTCATGTCTTTAATCCCAGCACTTGGGAAGCAGAGGCAGGCGGATTTCTGAGTTCAAGGCCAGCCTGGTCTACAAAGTGAGTTCCAGGACAGCCAGGGCTACTCAGAGAAGCCCTGTCTAGAAAAACCAAAAAAAAAAAAAAAAAAAAAAAAAAAAAAGAAGAAGAAGAAGATAGTTCAACAACATGGCCGTTTAGAAAAACAACTTCCCTGAGGTCTACAACTTCTCTAGCCATGTTTTTTTTTTTTTTTTTAATCTTGTTTACAGAACCAGGCTTGAAATGTCTGCTATGGAGCATACTTCAAATCCAGTCAACAGAGCAGTTGATCATCCCCAAAAACAGTTTTGCCACTATTGTAACGGTGGCTACATCTTGCCTAACATTGATACATTGTTGATACATTGTTGCATCATGGAAGGTCCAGTGCTGGATAAGAGCACTGATATCTTTTCTTCCCACAGCAGCTTGCATAGCACTTTACAACACTGCAAAAGCTAAACAGTAGGGAGAATTTCATAGTTGGTTCAAGATAAATGTTTTGCAATCTGTGAGATCTTGAGTAATAGGATCTAACATCTAGCCATGCTGGGCAACCAGAAGCAACGGCAATGGCCTCTACTGTTTTGACTTTCCTCTGGAGACTCTGAGCTTACATTTAACATTCCATGTCTTCTCCAAGCAGTTTCATTCACTAATGTGAGATGCTTCTGCTCATACCCCCTTTAAAATATTTTTAATGAGTTTACAAACTAGTGGGATTTCATAAGCTTATCCTTAAGACAGGAGGTAATTTCACAGCTGAGAAGGAAGTGCTGAAGTTAGAGTCTTCCTTCTAAGGGAACTAGAGGACAAAAGGACAATATCTTCTGATAATGTTGGTTCAAAGAATCTGCCTTTGAAAAAGACAGTTGAAAGGTAGCAATAAGGTTATTGAGTTTCTAAAAGATATTTTTCAAAGAAGGAGATTTTAAAAAACCAACAACATCAACAGTTACAAGTTTTGTAAGGCAGATACACTAAGATACACCCACAGAGTGCTTACTTGAATCATCGACATTTTTTAATTAAACAGGCCTGTTGTGATCAATTCACATTGCCTTTGTTAAGTGAGCATTTTTCCAGTTATGACAATGACAGAGTCTCTGCCTATGAAAAACTCAGCATTTCTATACCCTCAGTTCTCAGAAGTTAAGAGTTGAGGTGGAAATGCCTGTGCTGACTATAATCAGAGCAACAGGATGTATTGGCTACTCCAGATAATGAATTCCCAATCTCTGGGGATAGAACATTCTAAAGTTTGGGTCTAGAATGCCCCTCAGTGTGTTGGAGGCTTGGTACTATTGGGAGTTGTTGGAACCTTTATGAGATAGAGACTAGTGGAAGGTATCAGGTCACGTGGGGTCCCCCAACTGCTCCCTCTCATTTATCATTTCCTAGCTACTGTGAATTGCATAACCCCACAATCCTTCTCTGCTATATGGCTTCACCACAGCTAGAGTATAAATGACCATAGACGAAAGCCTCTGTACTGGCTGGTTTTGTGTGCCAACTTGACACAGGCTGGAGTTATCACAGAGAAGGGAGCTTCAGTTGGGGAAGTGCCTCCATGAGATCCAGCTATGGGGCATTTTCCCAATTAGTAATCAAGGAGGTAGGGCCCCGTGTGGGTGGTACCATCCCTGGTCTGGAAGTCTTGGGTTCTATAAGAGAGGAGGCTGAGCAAGCCAGGGGAAGTAAGCCAATAAGGAACATCTCTCCACGGCCTGTGAGTCATCTCTTGCTTCCTGACCTGCTTGAGTTCCAGTCCTGACTTCCTCTGGTGATCAACAGCAATGTGGAAGTAAGCTCAATAAACCCTTTCTTCCCCAACTTGCTTCTTGGTCATGATGTTTGTGCAGGAATAGAAACCCTGACTAAGACAGTCTCCCAAAGTGTTCAGAATCAAACTCATCAAACTTCCCTCTCCTCAAGTTTAGTGCTTCGGGCATTTTGTCACAGTACCCAGAAGCTAGCACAGAATCTGACGATCACCAGAAGTTTGAAGAGGAAGCAGCTGGTCTTAATTTACTTCCAAGGCTGAGATGTACTTGATTAAAAGTGTGAGGAATTTAGTGATGGGACTAGATAAGACAATAGCTCTTGACCCTGGCTCTACCTTAGAATCCACAGTCTTGTGCATAAACTACTCCAAACTCTAACGTATCAGGATCTATAAGGGCACAGGACTAGAAGCCTAGAACCTATAGTTCTTAAGCTCTCTGAGTAGCTCTAGGTTTCAACAAGAGCCATTAGGTTAATAGTTGGCCTTTGATTGCAGAAAGACTCATGGGTAAGGATCATAATCCAGCAAAATTATACTTGTACATCTTTGATAGCAACTGAGTAGCGTTCCTGACAAGTTGCATCATTTTGAATCACAGAGGAATGGATGTCACATGTTCATTCTCCTGCATAGTATTACTCTATTACTATGCATATATGTGATTTCAAAAAAAAAAATAACTCTATTTAAGCTAATTTTGGGTCTAGGCATAGAACTTCCTAAGTGATGGAAAGGATTCCCTCTGACTGTCGACTTTGTGAAGTTTAAAGAATACGGATTGAAAGAAGTTAGATTGATTTGCTCTTGTTCCTTTGGTCTCCGCTACACAGCTCTCATCTCAGAGTTTATTCTTAGCTAAGTATGAGTGCCCCTTGTGACAGGTCTGCGTTCTGGGGCCAGGGACATAGAGTTGCAAATGGCTAAGGAATTAAACAGGAGGTTCAGAACTACAGCAAGTATGGCATACTATATCCACCCTGTGTGAGAGTGGCGTACTATATCCACTCTGTGTGAGTGTGGCGTATTATATCCACCCTGTGTGAAAGTGTGCTTCCTTGGTGTCAAGGAAATTTATATATATAAAAAAAATCATACAAAAATGCCATCGTGCCAGAAAAGTTTCTGTAACAAGCTACATGCTGTTTCTATTGATTATTTACTTATGGTTCCCCCAATATCGTAAGCTGCCATCTTAGGGGATCCATTTTGGATATCCATTTCAATTTTATATATTATATAAAACTTTTCCTGGCCCTTATGGCTTTTATCCTTTTAATCATGGTTGGAGAATATGGATTCTTGTTACTCAAATAACATGTGTCCAACATAAAAATGGTTACATAAACTTTTATACTAACAAAACAAAAAAACTCATTAATTAACAAACTTATGGGGAACATCTGGTAAGTGGCTTTCAGCAAAGAAGGAAAAACTCTGTATAGATTTTTTTCACACTGTCTAAGTGACAGTCTTAGACTTTTCGTTGGTGGAAGCTAGTGGTCAGTTAATATATCTCCAAGGTTTCAGCTGGTAGTTAAGAAAACATTATGTCAGATCTAGAGGTGGATTATTAAGGCAACAAAAGCTAGCCCAAGATAATTGGCTCTGGATCTGCACCAACTCAATTGTCCACAACCACAAAGATCTAATCATCCAGCCGGGCATGTAGAATAGTCAACACAAGCATCACTTCTGGGGACTGGCACTTTCAGATTTCAGCACCAGTCCTAGTCCCAACTTTATGATCCAAATCCAATGTAAGTAAAATACTTTGAGGCTGAGAGGATGGTCTACTACTCTTCCCATCATGTGTTCACAGTTCAGCCTACACAACCCCATGCCTATGCCTCACAAGCCAGCAGCACTAGGAAGAAGACAAAACATTTCTGAATTGAGGGACGGGAGGTAAAATTGTTCTAGTGGTTCTCGGACTTCTGCCTGCACAGGCATCCCTTGGCTGACTTCTTGGATTCTGCCTCTCAGAGATGCCCAATTTCTCCCCTAGGATGAGACCTAAGACTCAGACAAGTTCTCAGCTATTATTGATGCTATTGTCCCAAGAACTGGGAGACCCTGAGACTTCTACTTATCTCTTTTCCTTTCCTGGACCTGTCTTTGGGCCTTTCTATATACCTCCATGGCCACCCAAGCTGGGAGTGGGTTGAGGCAGTGCTCGAAAATGCTTCAGAAGTCCGTACATCAGGCACTTTTCTAGGGAAAATAACACGCATAAACAAACTTGGTGGTTTTGAGGGAGTTCTCTGCCTGCTCGCCACCATCTGCAAAGAGCTCTTTGTAGCAGGCAGAGGGAGAGAGGCTCGGAGGGGGCTCTTGTTCTCGCTTTGCTGCTGTTTTTCATCTCCAACCCCATATCTTCTCGCCACACCCTGGGCTCACTCCTTTTCTTGCCCCAGGAAATTGTCTGTCATGTTATAAAGAAGAATAAGGGCATTTTAGAAATGTAAATTTATGGATGTATCCTCAATGCTGTGGTGTACTAGAAGGCGGTAAATAAATAAGAGCATTTTCATAAACACCAGGGAATCTGAACTTATTTTAAAAGCAAGAGCTTTTTCCTAGAACCAGGGAACAGTGAGTAAAGCACAAACACAAAGCCAAGTTCACTTTAGAAGATGAAGGGAAGGCAAAAGCTGGTAGGGGAGAAAGATGGAGAGACCAGGCAAACCAGAGAATGAATAATAGAGAGAAGCTCTGAGTCGAACCCACTGCACATAGCTTTCTTCAGTCTAAGCCCCCTGTCCTTCCAAAAGGTTTGCCTGCTCACAACCAACCTTTTCAGAACATCCTCGGCTCCTGAGCCTCATAATGCATGCTGGAGCTCACTCTAAGGTTGTACAATAAAGCAAATAGGGTTCCCACTATTTATCTGAACTTTTAATTTCACAGGGTCTCTAGAATTTTATCTGGGCAGCTAGGCACCAATCATTGCCCCACTGCTACAGCGCTCTGTCTAGGTGAACTCAGGCACTCACTAGCCTTTATTTCTTATTTTTCAGAATGCCAACCAACCACCTGTAATATTTACCAGAGTATCAGGAAAGGTGGGAGCTGTTCTGCTTTTTATCACAGAAACATGGTTGATGACATTGAGTTTCATATTTAACACCTCCCAAAGCCTGCCAGCTCTAAAGCCACACTGAGTCCACTTGGCACTCGACTTTCTCTTGCATCACCTTTTGGATCCTTCCTGTAACATTCAAATGGCAACTTGTTCCAAATGTCAAATGCTTATTAAAACTTTTGATTCACCCTGCCTCACCTTGCACCTCCAGTTGGAGCATCACCTAGAACTTAAAGTGCAGACTCTTGCAGCCTCAACCAGAGACTTAACTGAATTGGCTTAGTGACCCTTGCCCTTAACATCTTCTAAAGCACCAGATGTGATTCCATTGTGCAGATGTCCTATTTTGCTCTTCTATTGCTGTGATGTGATAAAACACCAAGACCACAGACAACTAACTGGAGGAGGTAATGGGTGATTTGGCTTGCATGTTCTGATCACATTACATCACGAAGGGAAGTCAGGGCAGGCACTCAAAGAGGCATAGGCACAGAGGAGTTATCACTTACCGGTTTGTACCTCGTGGATTGCTCAGTTTGCTTTTTTATACAAACCCAGGATCACCGTTCCTGGTATGATCCCCCCTGACACAGAGTGGGCTGGGACTTCCCACCTCATGTCCTAATCAAGAAAATGTCCACACAGACTTTCCCACAAGCCCTCTGATAGAGGCATTTTATCAGATGAGGTTCTTCTCAGAAAACTCTAGTTTGCGCCACAGTGACAGAAAACTAACCACAACATCTTCTTAGGTTGAGACACCCTTGGGTAGACCAGACTTCTCTGCAGGCTGGAGGTCCTGCATCTGCAGCAGGATCCCAGACAAGGCGACGTTACTGCCAGGAGAGGACCACATATTTGGCAAAAATCTTAAAGGAAATTGATTACCAGTTAGGATGACTTTGGTAATGATGGGTGGGCCACCATTAACAGAAAGGAGCAGATTATAAGCAGCATATCCTTCAACATAGAGAATACATAATAGATGCCACAGTCCGTAGAACACCTTTAGAGTGCCAATAGTTGGGTGTGTGTAACAGCATGTCCACAGAAGGCTGTTCCAAGAGTTCATAGCTTTCCCACTCTCTCACTGTTTAAAACTTGTATTATCTGAGATACAAAGATCCAAGCACTTCTCTAGTAAAATAAGAAGTCCTCATGCTTATAATCTCTCCTTCTTTCAAGGAATTTTACCAGAAGGATATTTTGTCTCCTCAATTTTTAACCACTACAGCTATGTGTCCCAATAGGCATCAACATTAAACCCAGAGATGATTATAGACCCATGGCTACTGCTAAAGTATTCTATAAATAGGACCAATTGTATCAGTTTTAATTAAATTTAGATGCAGCAAACATTATAATTATAAATCAGTATCTCTCACAAATGAATGTGTATCCTTGGCTTTGATAAAATGAAAGGTTGGATATAGTAGTTTTGAAGAAGCCAAGCTGGGCCTTCAGATGACACTGCTGGTATCTATTCAAGGGACTCCATTTAAGCATCGAGAAACATGGGGCTGCTTTTTAAGTTTAGCTGTACTTAACTGACATTTGGTGGCTTCAGCTTTCTTAGCTATGCTATTCTCAATTGCCACTTAACAAATAGTGACGGAGTGAATGGACTGAGAATTCTCCCATACCACCATGGTCATAAAAATTTGGAAAACATTCCTTGGGGAAAAAAATGTGGTTTTCCATCATTATACTTCAAACTACCAGCTTCAAAAAAGTTAGCCTCACGAGTTCTACCTTCATTGTTTTATTCTTAAAATGCTGGCCAGGTGTGACAGTGCACACCATTAATCCCAGCACTGGGTGGGGGTTGGGGAGAGAGGCAAATAGATCTCTGTACATTTGAAGCCAGCTAGGACTAGATAGTGAGATCACATTTCAAATGAAATGAAATGAAAGGTGCTTTCTACATTAATATAGTACATAAGAGGTCTTGGCCTAATGATCATAGAAATAAAATCTGAAAACATGTATAAGTTCTCTTATAAAAGTTTTAATTTGAAAGAAGAAGGTTTGAGGACAAATGAGACTTCCAAAGAATTCAGGCTGTTCATCAACAGAGAAAACAGGACATTTTGTTAGAACTTTGTCAGGGTCCAAGTTTGTTAATCATAAAATTTTTTTTCTTATGCATCATTTAAAGAGACTTTTCCAGGTAAAATACAAATACCTGTCCATGGGCAGGTTGGCATAGTTGACATCCATCCTGGCATTATTGGGAAGAGGGGGGTGTGAAACTGGGGGGGGG
>NW_022196897.1:123776552-123785450 GCF_008632895.1 Mastomys coucha | reverse complement strand
GGGGGGGGGTAATCCTTGGTTAGGGTAAAGGAATTAAGGCAGACAGGTTCCATACATTGTCAAGAACAGAAGACACAGTGGTGGTAACAGGCCTCAGAGATAAGAGCATGAGGGCCCTTGTCTTCATGAATGTCCCTGTCACTGTTTTAATATGAACTCACTTGCAATAATGATATGCAAATTGAACATGTCAAAAGTCAGCATGGATTCATTATATTCATCTGAACATGGGCCTATGAAAAACTTACAATCCTTAAGCTATGAAACAGAAGAAACACCATGTGAATTTTGGGGGAAGGAGAGCACATGTAACAACACATATCTTGAAAACAAATACTTTTTCTTGGCTTCTGTCAAAGGGGAAAAATGATCGACTTTCTGAAAATGAATGCCAGCCATGGGATACAGGCGGCTCTTACATCACAACCTCGACATCAAACATGAGAGCAGTGTTTATTTGCAGTAAGATCTCCCAGTTGGCAGTGTCTGTAAGATTATCCTCTTACACTTCCCATGAGATCTAAAGAAGAGATCTCAAAGGTCTCCAAAAGAATGAAAAATGTCATCGCCTCCCAACACAGACACTCAACTCAGCTGCACTCACTAATACAGTCTGAGTGTGTGCCCATTCTTTGTAGACCACTATCCCATTTTTCATCAGTGACAGGGAGAATAATGGTGCCTCTATAACCCTCATACAAGCCATCACTTTTCACTGTGATATTTATAATACACTTATCACATTAATAGCCCCAGTTTCCCACTGCTCTGTGGCTTTGGTTGTGACCTCCTAAGACCCTGGACTTGGCTGTGTTTCCTGTTTCACCAATGGAAGAACCCTAACTCTGAAGCAAGCAGGAGCCTGAAAAGCCAGTTAACTGCTTTCTCTTCCTGTGATGCTTCATTTGGAAGCCTGTGAGAAATGTGCCCAGAGAGCAGTTATCCCGGCCGGAGCCCACCTAGGTAAGACTGCCAACAAACACGCACTGCACTGAGAAGGTCAGCTCGACTCAGCCTGTATCAGAACCAACACATCAACATCCAGACCCAGAAGAAGGTGGGTTTTTTTAACATGGCTTCCTTCTTGTGCTAGTAACCACAAGGTCTACAAGATAGATCAGGGCTCTAGCTTGTTCCACACGAAACACTTACTTCAAGATTACCACACCCTCAGGAACTCGATTGCCTCAGGATTCAAATAAGTAAAGTTGGGAAGATGTGAGGCAGGAAAAGAACATTTTGAGCTAAAATCATCTAAAAGTTCTGAAATGTTGAAGTTCCCAGCATGAAGAAGCCCATCCTCTAAGAGCAGAATAAACAGCAGCTATAGATAGAATCAATATAAACACACCTGCCTGCTCCATGGCACTTACTGCCTTTTGTTTTGTGTTTCATTCAAATGTGGGAAGAAGCCATCAGCGGGACGCCTGAAAGTTTCTGGATCTTTAATCAAACAAACGATAAGGAAAATCTGTCAGTCTTAACAAACAATGATGTCTACAGCCATTTATTGTTGGAAAAGAAAAATACAATATTGTGATTTGAGCTTATATTGTAGAGAAGGGAAGGAAAGGGCTTTTTAATCACAATGTTAAAATATGAAAGCTGTACTCTAGTGCAGTACAAAGCAAGTTTCCCACAGACTGCTCACCTCTGAGCAAGAGCCATGCCTGACTCTAAAGCTCTGGTTCTACTCTTCTCTAAGAGAAGCTAGAAGACAGTTTATGGATTCCCAAAGCCAACCTCACTACCCTATGACTGTATCAACTCTACTTAAACACTTAATGGCACTTAATAGCAGGGCCAATGGGATGGCTCGTCAGGTGAAGACACTTGCTACTAAGACTAATAATGGCTTTAGTCCAAACTCCAACGTCCAGTGCAATTGGGATTTACCCATGGGACACTTAAAAGTTTGAGTATCCCATGTCAGACTTGCTATCAGTTTCAAACTTTCTTCAATTAATAATAGTCTCTTGCCTGGTTTGAGAATAATTCCTCTAACAGGATCTTTCCAAAGTCAATGAGCCATTTCAATGCAAACTTACCTACTTTGGTCTCCTTTAAATAAAATGTGGAGAGAGAGAGAGAGAGAGAGAGAGAGAGAGAGAGAGAGAGAGAGAGAGAGAGAGAGAGAGAGAGAGAGAGAGAGAGAGAGAGAGCAATGACAGGTGACTTCTCCTTTCAATTAATAAGTGGAAAATATTTGAAGTCCATTTAAAGCAAATACTCAGCTGTCTTCCTCTGTTATGTGTTAGCTCTTAAGTTTAAGAAACTTGGTTCTTTAGACTACTGATTGACAAGTCTACCTTAATGGCTTGTTAGGGTCCATGACTTGCTGAAGAATAATATCCCAGACCCAAATAGTATTGAAAAGCAAAGAGTGTTTATTGAACAAATTCCTGTATGCAGCATCCCAGTACCATTGGGATGGAAGGACCCCAACTGAATTTGCAGATTCAGTTTTAAAGCTCAAAAGAGGAACATTAAGGAGGAGTAGGTGGTCTACATCTTGATTAAGTGGGTCTTATCTTTGGGGGTATAGGTGATGCTATGATTGGTTAGGGTTTTGTTTCAAGTATACTTGACTATTCTTCCTTCATGCAAAGGACGAATAGCTCTTGACCTCTTGGCTGCAAGCTTGGCTAACTGTCCTTTTGCAAGATGGGGAGGGGTCCCTTTTCCATTAACTGACTTGTCCAGTTCTGGGAAGTAGAAACTCAGGCCTGGTCTCCTGAACTGCTAGTTTGCAGCCTGTCATGGAGTCAGCCTGGCTCAGCCAAACTCACTCCTTTCAGGCTCAATATGTTTTAGAATCTGGTTTTTGGTTTTGGTTTTGTTGTTGTTGTTGTTTTTTCCTTCTATCTACTCATCCCTGAATAAACTCTGAACTCTTTATTTTCATTTATCTTTCAACTCTTGCAAAAACTCTGACACTTTTCAAATACTCTCACCTAAGATGGATGATCTGTCTATTTGACCAACATCTCTGCTGCTTAACTCCGATCTACTGTGTGCAGAAAAATATTTTGAGTGGAAAAAAGGTTGGAAGGGGAATTTTCTCCTCTTGTTTCAATTATTTCCTTAAGGTCCTCCTTCCTTGAGGGCTAGTAGCACAAAAACATATGTTTAATCTTGCACAGGCATATGGACCACAAAAGGCATTCAGGAAGACTAGTGACAATGTTTGACTACAACTACTGCTTTGATCTGAAAGAGTAACCAAAATTTAAACTCTAGCTCTGTAGGGACAGAACTTGTGTTTCAGGCACATGAGTGACTAGACAGAGAGGAAAGATGGAAGAATTCTTTCTCTAAAGAAAGTACTTTGTGCATAATTACAGGAGACAGAAAAGTCCCTGTTAGGTCTAGTTGTACTGTTAAGTGGTCTCTGAATATAGGCCTTAAGCTGGAATGTAGTTCTCAGCTGGCTCTGAGATGTGTGGAAAGCTGGACAAGGGAAAGACATTTGGTACATGAAAAATGTATCTACCACGAAACCCAAATAAATAAGATATTATATTTATTGCCTTACAATGTTCCCTTTGTGCCCAACAATCAGTTGAAAATGTTTTTTCTTCTATCAAAGTAAGGTTATCTTTAACATTAATTTTTAGAGGCTTCAAAGTACAAGTTGAAAACCCCTTTATGTGAATTCCTTGGAACCAGAAGAGTTTTAGATTTTTGAAATACATGAGGATGGGACCCAAGTCAGAAAAAAAAAAAAAAAGATGCCATGATTCATGTAGTAGCCGTATGGTCGGAAGATAATTATATATAATATTTTCCTCGTGCTTATGATTTGATGGAAACTTGTCACATGAAATCAGGTATAGAATTTTTCACTCTGTATTTTGGATCACTTGAGATTTCAGATTTCCAAATTAGGGTTGCTAAACTATCATTTCCACATACCCTTTATAGAGATACGGAGCTGCAATGTAAACACTCAGCCAGATCTCACATCAACTCTCATTTATTTTCTTTAAGTATATTTTAAGAAATGCAGTTCTCAGCCAGAAGTGGTAGCAGTAGCCACTTTGCTGTCATATATCAAATCAGTCACACATCTGATATCATAGTTAGGAATAAGCAGGAACTTGGTAACAGAGTGGGCATATGAAGCCTGGGCTCCTCTTCATTGGAAAGGAATACATTATTACTAGGCATCCAGACTGAGATAAACACACTATCATTCACTGGTAAGTTAGTGCTTCCCCAATCATACTATAGGGCAAGAATTCAACTATAAGTGTGTTACAGGGTGGGGGTATGATCTCAGGAATCACTAATTGTGGAGTGGAGAGTAGGGAATATGAGTCACAGTTAAGAGAGGCAGTGAATGGAGGGTCATTCAGTCATTCAGTTATTATGTGCACCATTGGTTCATTTTACTTGTGAATCTGAGAACATGTAGGTAACTACTCAGTTTTCTCCTACTTTTAAATAATTAACTCCCACCAGTTATTGTTTAGCAGATGCTCTGAGAAGAACTGATTCTCAAGCACCCTCTGCCTGCTGTAGGCAGAGCTAGGCAGAGGGATGCAGAGACAGCACACTCTGAAATGGTTTGGGTGGGAGAGTGGCAGTAACTGTGACAGACTACAATTGAGCAAAGTGGATAAGTTATATACTGCTCTGTATGGTCCAGCTAGACTCCCCCAGTTATCTTTCATCTCTGAAAGTAGAATGAGAGTTTTATAAAGCTCGGTCCAGGTTATCGTTCACACTCCAGGATGAGAATGCACTGTGACAGTTATTCATGTGCAATAAAATGTGTATATTTGAAACTTCTGCTTCCAGCCCCTGTGGAGTAACGAGAACTAAATTTTCTCTCTCACCTGAAATGTCTAAAAACGAACACTGAACCAAATGTATGAATCAATGCTTACGAGTATATACTCCTTTTTGTGGCTGTGTAGTGGTCAATTGAATAGATGCAATGTTATTCATTTATTTACAAGTACAAGAAAACCACTGCAGTGGCTTTGAGTAAAGTTGTTTTAAATATTCCTACACACATTGGGAGGGCAAATTTTCATGTATCTTGGGTACATACATAGAAATAAAAGGATGGGTCATATAGTAAGTACATATTTAACATTTAAAAAATCTTCCAGACATTAAAAAATTATGTCTTTTCACATTCTTGTCTGTTGGCACAATTACTCCACATCAATATACAGTAGTATCTCATTGTGGGCTTTTGTTGCATTTCCCTCAGGACTAGCAGCATCAGATATCCTTTTTTTGTAGTTATTGGCTATTCATGAATATTTTTATAATGTGCTTATGAAAGCACCTTTTAATACAACATGTTCTTTCCTTCCATTCAGCTATATGTGCTCTTCCTAAACTCTAGATAGAACTCCAATAGGAGATATATTATGTGAGTGCTCTCTCCCTGTTTGTTCCTTATGCCCTCATTCTTTTGGTGGCTTCTTTCGACGGATAGGTGGCTTTGAGTTTGTTTCTTAATCATCACAATTTAATTTTACTCTTGGGACAATTGTATTTGCTAGAGAAGTCTACTGTTTTAGTATTTTATAAATCAGTAGTCCTAGAGATTCATCGTCTTGCTCACAGCCACAGCAAGCTGGTGACGATGTCAGCATGGAAACTTTATTTTTATGAGTCTAGGTCTGTTCAGAACCCAAGAGTGTCAATTCAGGAGCAATTTGGGGGTTTACTCTTTTGAGTGACATCTAGGAAAGGCCTGTTTTGAGTGGTAATATATGTCCTCACAGATGGAGGGTTTCAAGGCTCTCTTTATAAATCTGGACTCCAGCTGCGCTTGCTTCTTCCCACCCATGAAGGAAGATGTGGTGAAGAACGGGAGTACAGCATCTCAAATTCCTTCAAGCTGAACGCTACTTATTAAACCTGGCAGAGGATGGCAGAGCAAGGTCACCTGCCCTCTCATCTTCTCTGACCTCCCATCAACTTCCTTTCCCTTCTTGGACTTAAAAAAAAAAATCACATTTTAATGCTATCCATAATTCATAAAAAGAAATGCTAAAATCAAAACATATTACTCCTGGCTTACAAATGCTGGTGTTACTATAAATTATTAACAGCTCCTAAAGGAAGGCAGAAGTAATCCCAAAGGTGAGAGAGATAAAAAGCCAGTCGACACATGCGCGTGGGCATAAGCATGTGAATGTATTTGCATATACACGGAAAGTTGATTAGAATCCTTTGTACAAAGTGTTTCTAATCATCATGCATGTTAAACAGAAATGCATTCCTCTACCCAAGGATCAGTGGTTTAGCTAAAACTACGGACTGAGCAGTTGATGATGAAGGACTTTGACAGATAAAAAGCTGATGTTGGAGGTGAGGGCTACTCTGGTTCACAGACAGATAGGCATAGAGCCTGTTCTGTCTTCTAAACAGCTGGGCTTCCTCTCTTTCTAAGTTTGTTTTTAACTGATAGATGATAGTCATTTATGCTTATGGGTGCAATTTGGTGTTTCTTTACACATGTATGTTGTGGAATGACTGAGTCATGCTACTTGGTGTATCCATATCCTCATTTTGTTGCAGAAAAAACACCCCAAGTCTTTTCTTTTGGTAATTTTGATATGTAGTATAAATTATTATTATTAGTTAGAGTCACCAGTGCTACCCTATAGAGAACTGGAGTTTGTACCATTGTCTAACTGACATATGAATTCATTGCTCAATCTCTCCCCTTTCCTTGTCCAATCTGTTTCAGAGCCTCTGGTCTCTGGTAATGAATGTTTTGTTCTATAAGTCCATTTTTCTCAGACAAGTGATCACCACTGAACTATATTCCTGGTCCAAGTCCTATTATTTTTAGATCCCACAAGAGACCATGCACTTGTATTAATGTAGTTTTAGGGTCGAAGCCTGTCCTCTAGCAGTTCCAGTAAGCGCAACTTAGCTGCAGATCCCCAACATTTCCAATTTAAAGAAACAAGCAATGAAAAGAGGCTAACTCAAAGTGGCCACATTGAGAAGAGGAACAAATAAAGGGATGCAGTGGCCCTTACATGCATCCATCTCCAGGTACTGATGTAGGGCTGGGTTTGAATAGAAGTATAACTAAACAGGATTGGTCAGCGTGTAGCCCTGCTCATCACTGAGCGTTTTGTCTTTGCTCAGGTCTTTCTTGCAAGGAAGTCCCATAAGATTGTCAGAGCTATGTGAAGAGACAAGTTCCTCTTCTCTCCAGCACCTACGCATCAGTCTTTCTCTTCTTCTAGCAATGAGATTCCTAGGGAAATGTTTTAGTTCTTTGGCTCCATTTTTTTTTTCAATAGTCTTCTGGAGACAGGCACATATGTCTCTCTAGACTTAAAATTATAAAACAGCTAGAAGACATCAGGGACAGCTCCTTGACCATGGACTGGGAGTAAAGTCTTGGATATGATTCCAAAAGTACCAGTAGCCAAAACAAACAAATGCAACTGCAGTAAATGCAAATGCTTTTGTAAAGACAAACAAACAACACCAACAAAGATGATATAACCCAAAGATTGGGAAAAAATATCTATGAATTATGTATCTGAATGGATACCCAAAATATACAAGGAGCTTAAACTTCTTAGGAGACTGAGGTATTCTAGGTCAGTCTGGGTTCTATAGCAGAGTTGAGATAAATCTGGGCTAACACACACACACACACACACACACACACACTAAACTAAACTAAAACAAACTTAGTAAAGCTAAAACAAACAAACACCCAAACAAATAAAAAGTAAAATGACTTGAAAGGAGATACTTAATACACAGATGGGTCTGGAGAGATGATACAGCACTTTAGACAGTTGTTGCTCTTGTAGAAGGCACAAGTTTGTTTCCATCAGTAAGATGGTAGCTCACAACCGTCAGTAATTCCAATTTCAGGGGATCCAGTGCTCTTTTTTGGCCTTTGTGGGAACCATGCATAAAAAAAAAACAAAAGAAAGGAAGAAAGAAATAAAGAAAGGAAGGAAGGAAGAAAGGAAGGAAGGAAGGAAGGGAGAGAAAGAAAAAGAGGAGAGAGAAGAAAAGAAAGTAAGTAAGTGATGTCAACCTCCAATGCTAATGCACTGGATTTGAGAGTTTTCTCTGAGACTCCATCAGGACAAATGGCTTGTTCTAAGAACTGAGTTGATGCACAGGCAGAGGTGAGTTAAGATAATCAGAACTAGAGGAAAGGCTAACAAGGAAATTGAATGGGGTAGGAAAGCTGGATTATCAGCCCACACTTGCTATAGCCTCCTAAATAATTCTGTCTAGACCTATAATCTTAGGAATTTAATAACAACAAGGAGAATTTACTTAAAAGACAATCTTACTACTACCACCACTACCACCCCCAAAACACACACACACACACACACACACACACACTAAGGGCAGCAGGGAGGTTGGGTAAGGCCTAGCAGGCTGTAAAGACACAAGTAAAACCAAACAAGAAGTTTCCATTGGTAAAGAAGGAAGAAACTATTCTCTTCTCTGGACCTTTGTGGTTCACCCAGACTCATATGCTCTATTCTCTTTTTTCTTTTTTTATCAGCATTGGAATCCGACCAGAGCTCTAGAGAGGAATATATTCAATGTCAGGATTTGTCTTTATTTCAGAGAGGGAAAAAATAGCAATCACAGAGAAACTGATGGCATGGCTCTTTCTGTCAGCAAACAAGGGGAAGTCTTCTGAGGAAAACATCTTTCTTTCTTGGGTGATCATTTATCTTCAATCCAGCAAGACCAGGCAAATCCACAAGGGTCTTTTCACTCCAATCTTGCTCCAGGGTCAATAGAAGAGGCTGTACTGTTTATCTGTACTTCATCTGTACAAGAAATCTCAACACTGGTCAAGAATGAAAGCAGCTCTCTCTCTCTCTCTTTCTCTCTCTCTCTCTCTCTCTCTCTCTCTCTCTCTCT
>NW_022196897.1:123774378-123775996 GCF_008632895.1 Mastomys coucha | reverse complement strand
TCTCTCTCTCTCTCTCTCTCTCTCTCTCTCTCTCTCTCCCTCTCTCTCTCCCTCTTTCTCTCCTTTCCTTCTCTTCCCTCATCCAAAGGCTTCCCAACAGGACCTTAGCTTTCCCAGGCAGCAGACGCAGACGTAAGAAGTTTCTGGCAACTTGGCTATCTAGCTATACTGTAATATCCTTTTCTGTCTTCCCTTTAAAAACCCATGCAAGAAGCCAAAGACCTAACTCAGCAGTTAGGAGCACTGGCTGCTCTTCCACAGGACCCACTTTCAATTCCCAACACCCATACCACAGTTTACAACAGTTTGTACCTCCAGTTCCAATGAATCCTAAAGCCCTCTTCCGGCCTCCAATAGCACCAGGCCTACATGGGGGATCACAGACATACATGAAACATGGATGCAAAACACTCATACACATAAAACTAAAAAACAAGCAAAAAAAAAAAAACACCAGGCAGCATTACTTTCTTCTCTTCAGTGAATATATTTTGATTATGGAAAGAACTACATACAACAGGCCCTTCTTCTAAATGTTATGCAATTAATAGTTTAAGAGGAGAGACAGACCAGTTAGAACCAATAACAGAGGAATAAATGTTCTTGAGCATCCATTTGGGACTGCAGGGCCCAAGGTCCAGTAGGCAGGTCTGGCATTGGGGAGGGAGATGTTTACACTCTGAGGGAGGTGGGATGCCTTTGCTAGGATTTTGGACTCCAGTGAGCCCTACAGTAATTCCAAGATGCATCATGCCTTCTATTTTTGGATTCACACTGGGAAGCCAATTAAATTAAAAAGCTATTCATTTCCCTATATTTGTCTCCAGGCTGCTCAAATAGAAATGCAAACGACTCCTATTGAGTGAGTTTTCTGCCTCAAAGAGAATGAGACTCAAACACTAAGCTTTGTGTATGTCTCAGAGTCCAATTTGCCTAGAGGGGGAGAAACACAAACCCCAAACTCAGGGCTAATTATTGGTTTCTTTAGCAAGTCATCCTAAATGGAGGTACAGTCAGTCATGTTCGCTGGCCTCCCTAGTTTGGAATGGTTGCAGAAATTGGGTCCACATTTACATACATGAACACAACTAACAAAGAGATGTTCATTTTCCCCCTGGCACAACTCAGAAAATTGAAGAAATGACAGGCCGTAATTATAACAAAGACACGTTCTAGTCACTATAGGGTATTACCTGATACAGAGGAGAGTTGCCTGTAATCCCAAGCATCTGTGTTCTCAGGTTCTACAAAATTGAGATAGTCTATGCTCCTAATAATTCAAAATGAAGTATCTGGAGTAAGATGTGCTAATCATGCTGGCCTCATTCATGGTGTATGGACAAGGAGGACCAGATTGCAAAGGCTTAGGTTCACTTAACTTAACCATCTAGGACCTGCTCTGTAGCAGTAGGTGGAATCTACCTGCTTGAGACATTAAGGGCTCCTAAGAACAGGCTCTTGGAAGTCACTGATTAGTAGGCTCTGGGAAACTGACTTCTTATTTCTACTAAGAGTAGAAATGTTCTTTCAAAACTGGATTGACTATAGCTTATCCAAAGAACAATTTGAAGCAGCTAGCTTTCAGGTTTTTTGTTTTTTTTTTTGTTTTTTTTTTTTT
>NW_022196897.1:123753992-123774363 GCF_008632895.1 Mastomys coucha | reverse complement strand
TTTTTTTTCTGAAAATATGGCCTGTAGGGTATAGGGAGATTGTCCTCTGACAGTCCTTGTATGAAAATGATTTCAATAGCCTATAGTCTATAAAATAACAGCCTACAACCTGACATTTGTAGATCATTTTGTGTACCTGTTCAGCACAAATTGAAACTTGCCCATCACCACTGGCAGATGAAATGTTCTATTGCCTCTAATGGCAAGGCCACAGAGTCTTAAACATGGGGAAGATGTGGCTTGTGACAGCCTCAGTGGCCTTCATTATGGCTTAGGGAGACTTATGGAGCAGGCTGTAATAAGCAGAACAAAATTTGAGACAACAAACAAATGTGTCCATATTTATGAAAGTCTGAAACTATTTCCCAGAAAAGAAGCCATTTAGAGAAAATTGAAAATCACTTGACTTTATCTTCACTTTCATGAAAAATATTCCCATCTGAGGCCTGCTTAACTGTTTATAGAAATCCACATCTATCTACAAGTGATTGGAGGGAATGAAGAAAAGGAAAGAGAGAAGGTAGGCTTGTATAGAAAGGCCCAAGATCTAAAGAATAGTGTGAACATTTTATTAACCTTCCTTGCAAATCACAAAATGTTCTCTCTCTTTTTTTAATTCTCTCTCTTTTTTTTTATAACCAAACACAAGCCTGATGCCTAATCTTCTATTAGGGGAAAGCTCTGAAATGAATTTTGAGTTTTGGCAAATGATGAAAATAGCAAGTTGGATCAAGTTGAATGTGCAATTTTTTCATTTCTACTCTCTTCTAAAAGAACTATCAAGCCATTAAAAGAAGGAAGCATGTGCCAGAATGCATAGTCTATTCATGATATCCCCAACTTGTAAACCATTTCTTATAAATTAACCAAATTATCATCAGGAACAGAATAAATTACAGTGTGTTCACCTGGAGAATGGACTGCTAGGCAAGAGGGGCAACCCCCAAGTCCAACTCCATGCATCAGCATGAAATAACCTCACAGCATATTGCTTAACAGGAGAAGCCAGCCACAATGCTGTCATCCTTATATCTGTAGGACACTGGTGTCAGTGCTATCTATGGTCCTCAAAAATATCAAACTCTTGGGCTCACATATTTAAATAAGTATAGATTCTTGCATTTTAAGATCCCAAAGGCCTTGATTCTGTGTCTATATGGATCGTAGTATAAGCTGATAGAAAAACTGAGGTTAAAGATTCCTGGGGCAACTTTAATGCATAACCCTCAACATTTCTTCTAATGGAATTCTATCTGCTGAATCAGCACATTATTGTGACTCAAAAAAAAAAAAAATCTGCGGGAGAAACAATAATAAATCGTCATTTACTGCTCATATCCCTGGAGCCAGCTGGGGTGACATGGGCAACTGTTGGGCTCTCAGGGCTTGTTCCTTCACCTGGTATTAGGTAAGCTTCTGGTGACACAAGTTAAGTTAACTCGGTATAACTGACACATTTTGGATTTTGGGCTCCTGGTATTCATGCCCCTGTGTAGTCCCTGAAAATCCAAAACTAGATCTTCCCTATGTTACTAATAAAATATTCTTTTTTAATAAAATATTTCTTTTTTTCTTTTATTGAACATAGAACTTTTTTACATAATGTATTTTGATTACTGTTTTTCCTTCTTCTCCCCCTTTGAGTACCCCCCACCCTCCCTGCCCCATGCAATCCATCACCATTCTGTTTCTCTAGGAAATGTATATGCTTCTAAAGGATAATAATGTAATATAGTATAATAAAACAAAACTAACCCATTAGATAGGACAAAACCAATAATCTGAAAGCAGCCCCCCCCCAAAAGGTACAAGAAACAGATATAGATATAGATACATTAGCACTTTCAGGAGCTCCATAAAAACACTAAACTGGAAGCTATAATAACACACAAAAACCTTGTAGGGTAAAAGGATATATATTTCAATTTGCTGAATTCATGTACGTGTGTGTGTGTGTGTGTGTGTGTGTGTGTGTGTGTGTGTGTGTGTGTGTGTGTTTCATCTCTTTTGATTTGCTGGTCTGGAATTCTTCATTGCTTGTGTCTTCCTGGGTGTGGTTAACATCTTTAGACTGTTATTTTTTGTTTGTTTGTTTGTTTTCTATCATCTTCTGAGGGATAGATTTGTAGACAAATACTCCTTAAATTTGGTTTTATTATTGAATATCTTTTTATTATGGATATTTTCTCCACATATTCTGGTTCAACATTTTTCTGGATATAGCATTCTGGGCTGTCAATTGTGGTCTCTTAGAGTTTGTGGAACATGTTTTTAGGCCTTCTGGATTTGGAGTTTCCATTAAGGAGTCAGGTGTCATTCTAATAGGTGTAACTTTATATGTTACTTGTTTTTTGACCTTGAGCTTTTATATTCTTCACTTGTTCTATATGAAAATATTTCAGTGCTTTTGACCCAGGTTTATTTTCCTTCCCCTATTCTTATTATTCTTAGATTTGTTGTTTTCATAGAGTCCTGGATTTCCTGAATGTTTTGTACTAGATCTCTTTTTTTCCTCTCTTTCTTTCTTTCTTTGTTTCTTTCTTTATTTCCTTTTTCTTCTTTTTTTCTTTCTTTTTTCTTTCCTTCTCTCTCTCTCTCTCTCTCTCTCTCTCTCTCTCTCTCTCTCTCTCTCTCTTTTTCTCTCTCTCTTTCTTTCTTTCTAAGATGTAGCATTTTCACTGAAGTATCTATTTCTTCTATTTTGGGTTCAATGCCTGATATTCTCTGAGTTCCTAAAAGTTTCATTTTCCAAATTTCCCTCAGTTTGGGTTTTCTTTTTGATTCTTTTCAGGTCTTGAATGTTTTTTATTAATTTCCTTCCTTTCTTTGGGCTTTCATAGTGTTCTTTAAGGGACTCATTTATTCCTCTTTAAGGACTTCTATCATATTCATAAAGGATATTTGAAGATCTTTTTTTCCTGTACTTCAGTTATGCTGCAATTCTTAGAACCTACTGTGTGGTAGGGTTTCTGGGCTTACATGGTAGCATATTGTCCTGGCACTTATCGATTGTGTTTTTACACCTGCATCTAGGCATCTGGGTTTGAGATGGTTGTAATTCTACGTGATGATACCTAGTCTTGTCTTTGCTAGGTGGGTGTTTTGTTCCTTTGTTTCTATTGCCATCTCATGATGATAGCTGTGAGTTTACTGGTAGACAATTCTTCAGGGTGTTAGGTGTGGCCATTCAGGGTTCAAGTAAGATGTATTTCAGGTATTGGGAGCTGACATTTGGAAATAGGGAGGGTTGGGAAAGAAATGGGGTCCATCAGAATGGGGAAAGCAGGGTGTTCCACTGGGATCTGTTTAGTCTGCTGGAAATTGGGGCACAGAGTGAGGAGAGTCCATAGCAGGTTGTCTACCACAGAGCCAGGGATAAGATTTTGGCTTGAATTTGGAGAAGAGAGAGTAAAGATCTGAAGCCTGCACACCTGCTGGGCTGGTCTACTTGCTTCTCTGGTAGGTTTGGATGGTGGGTTTCAGAGATTGCCTGCTGGACTTTAGAGTCTGGGATAACAGGATAAGTTGATAGAAAGTTTGGAGAAGATAATCTGTGTGATCCACTGGAGGTAGGGATGAGGAAAGGTGAATTCAGCGGGTGACCTGCCTCGGAGTGAGGGATACAACTAAGAGATTGGATATGGAGGGAAGGAAGGAAGGGTGAAATTCTGTGGGTAACCTACCTGCTTCCAGGACTGTAGGTTCTTTGGGAATTGCCTGTTAGTGATAGGGGCTGGAATAATGTTAGGATATTTCAATAAGTAGTTGATCTAAGACTTACTCATAAAAGACATTGCAGCTTCTGCCTTTTATTTTTTTTTTCAGCCATGCAGAGAGATATGTATGGCAAGGAAAGAATTCTAACGTGCAGGGACAATATAGCAGACAATTGAGTGAGCCAGGCTAAAAATAGATCCTCTGGATCTGTCAGGCTCTGAGCTACAACTCTCAGTTAGAACCAATCAGCTAAGCTGTTGTTCAATTCCTCAAACAAACTGTGTAAGGTAGTGTCTTAGTAAAGGTTCTATTGCTGCGAAGAGACACCATGACCAAGGCAACTCTTATAAAAGAAACCACTTGATATGTATGGCTTACAGATACAGAGGTTCCGTCCATTATCATCATGGTAGAAAGCATGGCAGCATGCAGGCAGACATGGTGCTCTTGGAGCTGAAAGTTTTCTACATCTCGATCTGAAGGCAGCCAAGAGAAGACTGACTTCCACAGGCTGCCAGGAGGAACGCCTGGTCCACAGTGGCCAGACTTGGGCATATGTATGAGACCTCAAAGTCCTGTCTCCATAGTGACATACTTCCTCTAACAAAGCTATACCTCCTCCAATAAGGCCACACCTCCAAAGAGTGCCATTTCTCATGAACCAAGCATATTCAAATCACCAGAGATAGTAAACACATTTTTGTTGCTTTTTTATTTCTTTTCTTTTTTTTCTGATTACGTAGGTTTGGGGTTTTTGCTGTTGCTCTTGTTGGCTTCCTTGCTTTCTTTTTAATTTTATGTTGCTAAAAGTTTTGGGATAATTTCACATGTTTATTCCAAGTAACTCATATCCTAGATTATATATGCTATAGCTATCACTATCCAATAGCCTACCTAGATTTTTTTATAGTGTGATATCAAAGATTTAAGGGGACAAGTAGAGACCAAAGCAACTTTTTAAATTTTCATTGTACCTTATTTTCTTTTTGACCAGCACACACCAGCCTACATTTATGGGGTAGAGTACATTAACTTATTTACTATGGGAAGACAACTTAGATGGCATGCTTTATGGATGTAAAATTTGCCCACAAATCCATGGACACTATATTACTTTAAAAGATGGTGTCTACTTCTCTCCTCTTTCATATGGGCTGAACATAATGACTCAGTTCCAATGATTAAAATATGAAACATTTGATCTTGTGAGATTAACTACCTGTGCTTTGTCATAAAAAGGAAAGCATCTGCCTGATTCTCTCTATCTATGGCTTTTTTTTTTTTTTTTGGCTTTTTTGAAAAATAATCACTTGTCATTAGGATATACACAGAGAAGTCTATGTGGAGACAAAGCTGGCAGCCATGTTGGATGTGCATTCTACAGCTCCAAATGCTTCTTTCACAGATTTTTACCTGAACTCCTGAGCCAAACCATTACTGAATCTTGCTTATCCACAGGAACTGCAAGAAGGAGTTATTTTATTGTTGCTGAAAGTCACTAAGTTATGGGGTGATCTCTTATAGAGCAATCTGCAGGTGCAAGGAAGGGCGACAGAGCACGCTCAGTTGGCTTTGTCCTTCAACCCACAGGCTTAAGATTCTGCTTATTGTTCTAGATATTAGGACCTCTTGGAGATATTCTAAGCAAAAAAAGAAATGGAGCCAAGGCTTTCAAAAACCTTCAGTTAAGGCTACAGCATCAGGTCCAAGATGTGCTAAGCCTACAACACTTCCCAAAACACAAGCAATCTCTGCTCCAGCAAGTACCTCAGACCCACTACAGCTGGACCAAGATACCTCAGCACACACTAATGTAGGTTGGTAACCAGACACTAGAACTTCCAGTAGGAATACTAGAGGAAGCTGGCACATTCGCACTCCCTCCACTTAATAGTGGCTTCTGTGAAACACCAGGTATTTCATGCTGGTCTCAAAAGTCTAACATGGCTCAAATTATTTGAAGGGGTCCATCTGCAAAAGAGGTTATGATTATGAGTTATGATCATTTCTCCATAAAAATCATCATTATATTAGTGTAATACAGGTAGAAATACTTGTATGTCTTTCTAGTTCCTGAACTTTATAAGTTTTTTTTTTCTAAGATTCAACTTCAGGGCCATTGCCAACAAATTACTAATGATGTCTTAGAGTGCCAGGTAAAGACCAACTCTGAGGTTGCACCTGATCAGTCTATGGAAATAGGGAATCAAGTTATGAAGATGTCGCAGGTGCTGCATGATTGTGCCAAATGATGGAGACCTGCAAGAATAAACAACCTTGTTGTCTATGTCTTCTCCTTCTCTCTCATGACCTTAGAAAAATATGAAGGCTAAAACTCTTCCTGTGGAATGAACCATCATTGTCATATAAGGCACTCTTTGTATTACCCCAGTCCTAGGTAGAACTTAGGTACATAAAACACCATCCTGGCAGCAAATGTCAAGCTGTCCCCGCCCAAAGTTTGCTCAAAATGCCCCTTTCCTTCAAGAGTAACTTCAAATATACCCCAGGGCCCTCCACTTTGTGAATGATTTCTTCTGCTAATCTACTACCAATAAGGTGCCAGCATATCACTACTCCTCATTGCCAGGTCTCACTCTCCATTCATCAGGAATACCAAACTTCAAACCTACCAGCCACGCTCTGGCTGCCACAGTTGACTTCTCTGGGCAAGGTTAAGCGGAGAGGAGAGGAGGACATGAGAATTCTGAGGCACTGTGAGCTGTGTGAGATGACACTTCTGTGGTACTTGCTCTAACATACCTTAGCCATGGGTATTATCTCCACATAGATAATCACATAAAACAAAGCCAGACTGTAAATTACATTTTTCTTGAAATTTCTCAAAAAATGGATTATTTCTTTATTCTTATTTTAAAACACCTTAAACTTCATTTTTTATATTCTTTCTTTTGAATACACTGTGTCTTTGGATGTGTGTCTTTTGTCTCCTGTCTTCTTGTCACTCCACAGTCAGTTCAGATCTACGTCTCTCTCCTGCTTTCCTCCCCTCCCACTCTCCTGTGCTGGATAAGAAAGGCATGATTTGATTTTCTCAGTTCCATCATCTTCCCAGTGGCCTGATACACTCCCTTTTTCTTTTAGACTTTGAATTGTCCCAGTGGGAAAGGAGAGAGGATATTCCCCCACATTATCTGTGCCTGGCTAGATAATTACTGCCACTTCATAACTAGAGGAGATCCTTTCTTCTGTTTCAAGGAGATGGAGGAGGCTAGTTATTAGCAGAATTCTAATGTTTCCTGATTAAGAAAATAGAATTTGTCTTCAGACTACATTGACATTCAGTTATGTATGTATGTATGTATGTATGTATGTATGTATGTGTATGTATACATTTTGACCTAGTATATGTAATATACATACAATGTTTGGAATGTTTTCTCCAGAGCCTAATGCCTCCTAACAAGAATGAGGACTGTTACACTGTCTGTGCTCTTCCCAGCTAAGAGTCAGGGTACTACTACAGATAGCCATCACTTGCTTATTTTATTCATTTACTTATTTATCTAATGGTTATCACGTTCTCCTCAACATTTGAAATGTTTCCTTGGAGGGGAATATTTTTCAGGAAATCCAAGCACTGGAAGCTAGGAAAGAAGACTTGTGATCATAATTTTGAGAATATTAAAGAGCTAGCATGCAATCAGATGTCTTTGACAATCCTCCACTGACTTTACTGCTCTGTAGAAAAGCTTGTAAGTCATGCTGAGAGTCAGCTCTGAGCCATCCTTGTGACTGCTAATTGTACACAACATTAATGGAGAATGTGGATGGCACTGGCTTCCCAACCTGCAACTCTGCTTCATAATCCCTGCTTTACCAGCTGGGACTCTGATGGGGCGTTTTACAGCAGAGCCTTTGCTACTCTCGTGAAACATTATAATCACATAAAATGTTATGTTGTGCCATTGATTGTAAGTAGTGTGGAGCCTTCCCGTGGCATCTGTGCCTTAATCACCTCTTTTCATCACTTCACTGCCCGTTGAGGAGTCTTTAGAAGGCTTCCCTCCACATGAAT
This sequence comes from Mastomys coucha, assembly GCF_008632895.1. Lineage (NCBI taxonomy): Eukaryota > Metazoa > Chordata > Mammalia > Rodentia > Muridae > Mastomys > Mastomys coucha. The sequence continues at coordinate 123,766,607 of NW_022196897.1, read as the reverse complement.
AGGGGTGTGGCATTTAATCAGCCACACCTGGTGAAGACACCCTCATTTGCAATTCCAGTTCAACAACTCATCCAGTGTAGCATTGGGAAATTCTCTCCACTTCCCTCTCCTCATATTTATTCAACAAGGAGCTAACATTCTCTGGTCTTCTTTCACCATTTCATCCATTTATATAGTGAGTTTGCCTGGACAATCTGCTTAGGATGCTCCTACTAACTTCCTTATATACCAGTGAAACTTTGAATGTGAGGAATATGTTTGTCAACTTCATCTACTGAGTTCTTTCTTATCAAGAAGGACCAAAGAACCAGGAAATCTGCCCCAGTTCTCAACCTTGAAGAAAGATTAAGAATGTATCTGGACCAAAATGTGAAATCATAGACCTAAATCTTGCTTCTTGGTAGCATTCCATGCTGCTCATGATTTCAGTGAACACCAGAGCCTATTATAGTCATTCAGGATCTGAAGTAGACCACTACCTGGTTCCACCCAGTTTCCCAGGGAACAAAGCACACAGCACAGAACTAGTCAACCAATCTGTGTTGCAGTGATGAACAAAGCCTGCTTTGAATCAGCACTAGCTTCTGCAGAAAATTAAAAATGGACCCTTTCAAAGGCAATGAGCTAATGCTGCTGAGGTCAGAGACAACTTCTACTCATCTCTGCCCTTTACCAGCAGGGCTGGAATTGTGCCCTTTGTAAGGTCCCTCAAAAAGCCAGCAAGATGAGAGTATATCAGACATGGATGAGTGCTACATATACGCTGTGGGTCTACCAACACACCACAGATAGAAATTACATCTCTGTTGTAACCAGGTACTCATAATTCACCATAACCCATCTTGTCCTTATGCACATGATTCTGATTAGCAAACACGTAGACACAAAAGTCAACCAACTTGAGAAAGAGGGTAGGGTTTCTCTCTCTCTACATTGGGTTCAGACCCTCAAAACTCAACTGCCACATGGTACCTTATCAGCAAATATACTGTACATTCCAATAACCCATGAACTTTTAAAACACAATGTCTGGCTCCAATTGGTTCAGTTTAGTCAGTTTTTAAACAAATTCAAAAAGTTAAAAATTATATTGCCTATCTCTGACCCCAAACCAATTACATCTTCATGGTTGGAAGTCAGAAATGAGGTTTTTATTTTTTATTTTTTTGATTCTAGGCAACCCATAATCCAGTGTTTGTTGATCACTGGCAAAATGCTTATGAACATAGTCTTCAGGGTCAGACTCTTTGGACTCCTGGCTTAACCTCTTGTGTTACTTTCATTTGACAAGCTACTTATACTCTCTGCACCTCAGCTTTGTCATTTGAAAACTATAGTGTGAACAAAAGCCAATACTGTGTACCTCCCAGGGCCCTTTCTAGGATTCGATGAGCCATTATTTGCCAAGTGTTCACATCAGCCCCGGGAACGTGATAAGAGCTACAAATGTTTGCTGTTAAGAAAAATAAATGTAGTTGGGCAGTGGTGGCTCACACTTTTAATCCCAGCACTTGGGAGGCAGAGGCAGGCAGATTTCTGAGTTAGAGGCCAGCCTGGTCTTCAGAGTGAGTTCCAGTATAGTCAGGGCTACAGAGAAACTCTGTCTCAAAAAAAAGGAAGAAAAAGAAAAAAAAAGAAAAGAAAAATGAAAAGAAATATACCAAGTTCACATTCCTTCCTTAGAGGTCTTGGCTCTTGTAGGTCTGTCCTTGGGGGTCTTGGCTCTTATAGGTCTGTCCTTTTGGACATCATTGTCCCTGATTGTCATGGACAATGCAAAGTCACATACTCTACTTATGTTCTATCTTAACATCCCATTTAGTCCCACATATTTAGTTATTTCTTTTGGTGGCCTTCACCCATGGAAGTGATTTCTAAATAAGATCTGACTGACTCTAATCAGCAGCCAGAATGGAAGAAAAGGATGAATATTAGGGGTGAATTTCACTCCTAGGCAACCTTCAGTGGCACAATAAGGGAGAGAGGCTCAAACTTCTGGAGTCATTTATGACCTACAAACATTTACAGTACACATTATAGTCCTGGTGTTTGTTGTGGGTACATCATGGCTGAGAAGAGCATGTGTTGGCATCTTCAATTAAACCTTGAGCAATATGAACCTTGCATGTAAACAAGAGAGGCAGCCTCTCCCTAAAAATCTCGACCTGTTGAGATTCCATATAAGATAGATGACTTACTTCAATTCCCTCATTTCAATTCAGTAAAGAGCTCCTATCTATCCTATTTAAAGTTCAATTAGCTCTTTCAATTTCTCCACATGGTAACCCACCTCACTCACATCATAGTCCCAGTTTCTACTCACTGAATGTGTATGAAAGAATAATCTTCAAACGTTTTGAGCTGAGTGAAATATACACAGGCCATTATCAAAGGCAGAGAAGAGATTCAGACCTGATATGGATAGCACAGTGGAGATCAGCAAGGATTCCATATGATTCCAGACCAAAGATTCCAGACTGGGCTCTATGCATCTCATTAAGGTTTGAATTTTACTTTCTGCTAATCATGCTTAAACCATCAAACATGTAAGCTCCATTCCATAAAAGATAATACACCCTTACTTGGGACCCCAAGACATTGTGTATGTGATTTGAATTCTACTGTCACCTCCATCTGAAAGGTTCTGCTACAGATTAGAGGAGAAGGGAGCTATATCCCTCAGGACCACTGTGGGTTACAGATCAGAGGGGTACCTGATACTTTCATTTCGTGATGGCTGCATACCTTAATCTAGTCAAAAAAGACGCCTCAGTGGCTGAGAGTTTGGGAAAGTATCAAAGTGAAAATTTTCTGTCACCTGCCATCTGACTGTGGACAATTGCTTAGCAGGTGACAGCCAGCCAAGGTCATTCTTATTCTGTTATTTTCCACGGTAGGTCTGGAGTTCTGATCCCAAGAGGCTTTGAAGAAATGTGACTTGGTTTATAAACTGACCTGTGATGAAGGAAAAGTCCTCGTTCATGCAGTACAGTCTGCTTTGCATGATCTTTTCTGGCATTTTTCAGAATGTTTGTGCACTGTGACCAGGCTGACCTATCTGTTTGGTCCTTTTCCCTTTCCTTACATGGCAGCTCTGCAGCTCCATTTCAGGATCACGTACCTGGTGGATTAGTGCTTCTCAAACTTTAATATATACACAGGTCACCTGGAAATGTTCTAGAATACAGATTCTGATATGGTAGGACAGAGAGAATCTAGGAGGTGCAATGGTGATGGTCAGAGACACACCTTGAATAGCAAATATCTAGCACTTCAATATTTTCTCATCCCAAACCACCATCTAGGCATTGAAAAATGACTATCTGACCACAATAATCCAAATGAGAGGGAGTGTGTATTGTTTTTCTATTCTTGAGGCTGTTTGCCATTTTACAAAACTAAGAATCCATTGCCAATGGAGATCTCGTGTTCTAGAATCTAGAATCCTGGTGCTGGAAGCAGTTTCAATAGAGTCCAAGGATATGATTCTCAAATTATATGAAATCTTCACCATTGTCCATATCCTGAGGCCACACCTGCCCTAAGCAATGCCCAAGCATGGAGCCAAGTTTACAGACATACAGTCCTGTAACTGAGGCAAAGGAAAAGTGGAGATAAACAGCCAGGGTAGAATCCAAGGTCTTTTTCTCTTCACACAATAAAGTATTTGGACATGTGCTGTTGGTTCTGTATGAGGATCATACAGCAAGAAAGTATACATAGATACCCACTTTTGAGGCTTAGCTGACCATAACGAGGCCTCCTGTTACACCAGCTGCTGAAAAGTCCTCCTTGCTAGGGTAGGGGGTGGTTAAGATCAGTTTTATCATTCAAAGCAGCTGATAGGACACAGCCTGTGAGGTTCCCCTCCCCTCCCTAAACTGTATTTTCTCTCTTGTTGTTCTTCAGGTTCTTTTTATTTATAGCTAGGAACAAATAATTACCTACAGCTGTGTTTCTCAATTGCAGGCACTTAAGACACAATTCTTCCTCCTACCCAGTCACCAGCCCAGTTCCTCATCTGAGGACTTCCTGGCATATTTCAGTTGTAAGAAGACTTAAGTTATCAGCAAATAGGCATAGGGTCCTCTGTGAGTTTTCTGCAACCATACGATTGGTTCCTTTATTTAATCTCACTACCATGGAATAGATTTAAGAGGCAAAAGACTCCCCCACCGATCCTTCTTATAGTGATGAGGGAGGCTTCAGAAAGGTTAGTTTCAAGGATTACTCAGTGGCTAGAGAGGGAAATACACTCGCCTTGGAATCCAGGTCTACAGGTTTCTTCAGCTCCCAGTTTCCTTTAGTGTTCAGTGTGGATGAGAATGGTGCCAACCCCACTCTGGTAGAAAAACTAAATCAGTGCAAAGAATTTACTTTCATGTTAAAGATGAGGAGGTACTCTACGGCTGGGGGAAAGTATTGGGAAAGCGTAGGAAATCAGAACTATAGAATGAAAAGAGGGGTTTCCCTGAGGATCATCTAGACTAGGCAAAGGTTCATTGAAAAGGTCAGAGAGCATGAGACTCGGTGGAAAGACCAGATTTTTCAGCTCCAGGCCAAGATGATAGCATGAAACAGATCACCAGAGCCATAGATCCTTGTCTTTAAGAAGCTCCCTGGGTGATATTCTCAGTCTGAACCACATCACCGCCCTTCCTGATATTGCAACCATGGTTAGCCCTTACGTTCTGTGAGATCACTGGCAAGCACTAGTGGGCAACGCCTAAGATGAGGAAGGAGGGGAACAAATCCTCGGTAGTGATCCAGAGTAAGTCAAATGTGAACTTTCCATGTGTTACTTCATCCTCACAATTACTGGTAAGGTTGCTGACGTCGTTTCTGGTGTGTGTATCTGTTATTTGGTTGGTTCAGTTTCACCAACTGAAACTAAACCTATAGGCCACATAGATACTACCACACAGCCATGTTAAAGGGCTCAGATTTATCCCAAGGTGAGGCCCAAGATCTGAGGTCTGAGATTTTTTGTATCAGTGATGCAAATGGAAACCCCTACGCCACACCACTTTTCATTGATGGTTGACTGAGAAAAGTTAAAACAGATATTTATATTTATGCTGAGGTATAGTCTGTAACCACAAACTCACTGGCATTAGCGACCTCTTCTTAAATTTGATTAGAATAATGATTGACTTTGCTTCTAAGACCACATAATGATTAGGTAAGTTCAAATGCAGACTGTGGTAGTTGTAGGACTTTGATCAAGTTTCCAACTTCCCTATGCTTCTATTTTCTTAGCCTGTAATGAGGGCTAGCATCATACCTTCATCAGAGCCTTGCAGACAGGAGGAAACGAGCTAGGGCACGTACAGAATGACACAGCAACTTCAGCTTTGGCTACGTGAGCCCTGGAAAGTCCTTTGGAACTATAGGTCTTAACAACTGGACCAGACCCCGCAATGATATCAGACAGCACATGCAACTGTGTCTTTGTTTTCTCAGAACTGTCTTTTCTAAAGTCTTGGCTGATGATGAGAGGGGAAGGGTGAACAGAGAGTATCAGCTGCACCTGTGTGAAATGCTAAAGCAAAATGTCTCAGAATTCCTCTGTTTCTTTGCCAAGGCGATTGCGCTCCACTCATTTTAAGGGAGAAACTCAGAGTTATTTGAGGGGAGGGATCTGCCCATGCACATCCCAGCCAAGGTGCTCCTAAAACTCCAGAAGAGTGAAGAGATGGGAAGATATGAATTAACATATCGTGCACGAGCAGGTAGCTTTTTATTCTTTGCCAAAAATAACCCTCAGGGACTGGGGCAGAGTTCAGTAGGAGAGTACCTACACAGGAAGTCATCCCCAGCACATGCTTACCCCATCACCGAAGAGAAAAAATCAGAATTAAAGAACAAATCCAAAGACAAGGACTAGGGAACACAAAATTACTTATACTTCCTGCTTCATCTGCTCCGACAAAAAAGGCTGAATTTCTCCTCTGCTCCCTATATCTTTACTCTGGGCAGAGTGACATTTCTGCCCTTCCCATCAAGAATGGAGTCTGTTTCCTCAGCCTTGAATTTGAGGTTCCTTGTGTGACTTACCTCTGCCAATTGGATGCAATGGAGCTGAAGCAAAGGCAGTATTGGGTGTAAGCCTGACAGGCTTACATTCTTCTTGGAACTTCGTCAGATGTCATCATGAATAAGCCCAGGTCTTGTGCTACTAGGAGGGATACTCACTTTAAGACAATCCATGGAGGCCATCCAAGGGCAGAAAGCCTTTGTGCAGTTTCCCAGATGATTATAGACTCAAGGTCTGTCTCCAAACAATGAAACCAGGTAGTTAATCTATAGACTCAAGTTAATTGTTTTCTCTCTATGAGGCTAGGGAATGCTTGTTGCACAGCAGGAACTAACTGATACATCTACACAGCTGATAAGAGGAAAATGGCAATAACATTTAAAAATTCATTAAAAGCCAGGTATGTGGCACACACTTGTGGTCCTAACACTAAAAAGGCCATGGTAAAAGGATTGCAAATTCAAGACCAATCTAGATAACATAGAAAGACACTGCATCAGCAAATTTTAAACATCAAAGGCAGAAATATTTATTTTTATTTCTATTACTATTATTATTGTTAATAATAATTATAAGTTGGAGTGTCATGTGGGCTAAGAACTTTATTACACATTTCTCAAAACTTAGGTACTATATTTTAAAGTTTTACAGCTCTATTTTATAATATATAGTGTAGTATCTCTATATAATATATACTATACAATTACATGTAATATATATTATCCCCATTATAAAAATGATCAACTATATCATGAATAAACAGCTGTTGAAGGAATGGAAAAAGGTCAGTAGCTGATGTGAAATGCATATAAGCTTAGATAAAATTGGCTTCATCATACTGGTAAGAATAAGTAAGAGAGGCCATCGAATGGTAGCCATCCTCTGGCCAGTCCCTGTACTCACTATGACAGGAATATGGTAGTAATGACAATCACCAACATTAGCCAAGCACTCATTGGACATCACAATGTTCAAGGACCTTATCATACATTATCTTAGTGGATGAACCAACTCATACAAGCCTATGAAGAATATCTGGTTCATTCACAAAAAAAGCCAAAGTACTCTACAACACAGGAAACTAATCAGAGTAACACAGAAATCCAATTGCTAGGTCAGAATTTGAATGACAGTCAATTACACAAGTCTCTTTAGGAAAGGAAGAAGGAATAATAGAAATGGAATATAGGATGGTCCTAAGTACAACTCCAGTGATATTTTTACACCTTCTAACATCTTTATAATGTTTAGGTGCAATTTTCCCATTGTATGTGTTTGAGTGCTTCTGTTGGATATATGTAAATACACCATGTTCATGCTTAGTGCCTACAGAACTCAGAAGAGATTATGAGATCCACTAGAACTGGAGTTAGGGATAGTTGTGAACCATCATGTGGTGGTTATAATCTCAACCTGGGTCCCCTGCAAGAGTATCGAATGCTCCTAACCACTTAGCTGTCTCTCTAGCCCCTCTTTTAACCTCTTGATAGATTTCTCTATGTTGTTAGACTGAAGTTTTCTGGTTTTATAAGGTCTCTTTATTCCCAAAAAGAGACCTACAGTCTTTCCTTACCCATTTCCACATTCTCATGTTATCATTTGAGAAGCTAAGTTAACTTCCTCATGGAGACTTGGCAGATGACCTTCTGCAGGATCTCTGGAGAGTCTCTTTAATTCTCTACAAAGGCTGTCACTGAGCCTTGGATTTTCCATTGTCAGCATCACACATCCACATTAAGGCATAATCTTTATAAAGCTTAACACTAATTAAATTACATGAACGTAAGAGACAACAGATACCTTGAGAAAACAATGGGTGTGACTTAATAGAGTACAGATGGGGTGGAATAAATTGACACACTGAATACTTGTCTTCCTTAAATATGGGTGATGGTGCTAAATACCATAGAGCTGGTGCCATCGCTGTGACAGGTGTTTTTATTTTACAAAAGAAGACAAACACCTAGATCCTTGTGAAGAAGGAAAGAAACTGTTGTGCAGGCTAGAACTGGCTCATAGGAGGCAGGTTGGGAGTCCTGAGTCCTGTGTCATTTTCTTAGTGTAGGATTACTCCAAGGGAGGCTACTGCATTACGGACATCCTCATCACCAAGGATATGGTAGGCTTGCAGGATCTGAGTCACTGGGAATGTGACACCCAGGTATCTAGGTTACCAAGACCTTCCGGAGATTCTTATCCATACCAAGATAAGACTGTGTAAGAAGCAAAAAGGAGCAGATGTGTAAAGTCCAGACCATGAAGATCCGGTATGTGGCTGTGGCTAATGAAGAGAAAGGTCTTTAATCCTCGGGGTCAAAAGGAGGAAAAGTACAGGTACTGACTCAATACAGGAAGGCTTTCGGGAATAAGGCAAATAGGACTGGTCCCTGAGATGTTCTGAGGGTCCTGCTCATTATCTTTGCTCCTCTTCTAAAGCCAAGACACCAGACTCACCAGCAATGGCCTCCTCCCATCCCATCCCTCTAGAGAACGATACTTTATCCCTGTATTTGCAAAGCGTCATCAGCACTAAATCTATTCAGAAGCGTATCTCCATGTTGTCACCATTTATAGCTAATTAGTCAAAGACATCCATCTGCCTGGAGGCTCATCACACTTTTCATATTAATTTTATGCAAATCTAGTGATTCTGGGAAGGAATGATTTCAAGTAGGTCAGTAGCTACCTTACTCACATCAGCATAGGATGCATCCCTAACAGGCAACCTGTAACCCCCTCCCCAGGAAGATCACATTGTACTAAGTCTTGGTATGTGGGCTGCCACAAATTTTAAAATAACTTTAATTAAAATCATGAGCTATATCATACATAAATTTTGTGTGCATGCACACACAATACCTGTGTATATGTATGAACATGCATGTGTCTGCTCTATGTAGACTGAGTTGTGTTAAGAAAATGCCCAGGAAGCTACTCCTTCAAAGTACAGTTCAGCTAATTTAGTCACTCTTTCTTCTTTTATTGTCTCTCAGTTTTTGCTTATTTAAATCTAATTTTCTTTTTTATTTTCTATTTTATGATACTTGCTGCTTTATTTAGAAAGAAGCTGAGTTATCTTTCAAGAGCAAATCCCATTGGAATAGGGACCTCAAGGACATTGGACAAAAAATTAAAACCTAGAAGTAGTTTGAAATACTAATGATAATTTGAAAGAAGGGCCAATTGTCCACTATTAATTCAGTAATAGCTGGAGAGACATTATTCTTACTGCTTCTCTGTAGAAAGAACTATATGGAATCTCATGCCATGGTAAGAGAGAATACAATAAAAATTGAAGGAAGCCATTCCTTAGCCCAGTGATAAACCAACACTAAGATTCTGCCTGGAGATAACTTAAGCTAAAAGTAGACCTAGGCTTCACATAACCTCTGCTCTGTGTCTGCTGTGATGAGAAGGTGCTGCTAGTCTCTAACTGGCTAATGTCTAACCAGTCTAGAACGACTGCTCTTTCTGTAGATCACCTACCTATCTACTTAGACCCTAAGCTTCAGAGTTCCCTGAACTCTGAAGACATTGTTACCACCCCAGACTCTCTAATGTCCCTTCTGCTGTCCCCAATTTAGTGATACTTGCTGCTCTCATGTTCATATCGCCCATCCTGCACCTTTCTCTTCAGTATTGAAAAAACGGAAGCATCTGACCTCCAGTCAAGCTTAGGAAAACCTAAGTCCATTATTTTGGTGTGGGTAAATTTTGGTGGCTAATTAATGTTCCAAAGATATCCAGGGGTCAAGTTGAAGCTAAGGATTGTCCCAAATGCATCTTTTGTTCAACCTTAAGCCTTCAACATTCTGTCTTCACCTCTTATTCTGAAAGCATGTTTCTTATAGACTGTTACCTCAGGAACCTTCATCTTAGAGTCTGATTTCAGTCATTGTAAGCTGAGGAAGATTGTCTAACCCAGATGTTTCCAAGTTGCACCGACCAGATCTGTATGTGTATGTGTATATATATATAGATATATAGATATAGATATTACATAATATATATAGGCACATATGTAACATGTACATATTATATAATATAAAATATATATTGTTTTTAATAAATAAAATCCCATCCCATGTGAACCTGGGTAAGGGAAAAGCTGACCAATAATCCTAGCTCTTGGGAGGCAAGAGTTCTATGAGTTCCAGACCAGCCTGAGCTCCAAAGCAAGGCCTTGAATCAAAAACAAGAAACAAAAACAGTATTAATCCAAAAAAACAAAAAAACAAAAATCACACAAAAAAGAAATCCCTAGTTCTAAAAGGTTTTTCTTAAGAACAAACACCAACTTCACATGATTTTGTATGTGAAAAGACAAATATCTACAGATGGCAAGCCACTGGTCAGCAGTCACGCAGCTAAGAGAGTCAGAACAAATCCAGGAATTCTTCCATCTGACTTCCGTTCAGTTCAGTCACTAAAAGCAGCTGAGCTCCCCTAAGAATCCATCACATCTGGAAAGCTGGTGTGGAGGACAGAGCAGTAGTTGGCTGTGGTACTGATTCTGACTCCTGCTGATCTTCTCCATTACCCACTCTCTCCTGTTCTCTCCTCCCCTCCTCCTTCCCACGAGTTCTTGCTCCTCTCTCTGCCCCCTCCCTCTCTCAGAGCCTACTCTTGTCTGTAGCCATCCTCTTCTCCTTCTCTCTGCATGCAATTTGGTTTTGGTCTCTCCTGACCTTGCACTACCTCCTGCCATCCTCCTTCATTCCCTTCCAACCCTCCCTCCTTTTCTCGTCTTTATCATCCTTCCATGAGTTATCACCCACAGCCTCTTTCCCCTGAATCTTTTCCCTCCTACTCATTTCTGTTTATTTCACAAGTGAAGACTTGTGAGCCAGCAATTTGGCAAAATACGCAAGTTTGAACTGACAATCGAGAGTTGGCTGCTCAGAGGCGTTTCCATCAGCACGAATGCCATCCTGGAGATCCATGGCCTGTGAAACAGGGAAACAGAAACAGTGGCCCTTTTCTATCAGAGGGATTTTACCAGCAATGCTGCTTTCAGATCTGCAAGGCCTGATTTAGCAGACGGGAGATCAATGTGAAAATATTGTCAAGCTTCTGAAACTGGGAAGATATTTAGATTACTTGACTCATGGGCATCAAAGTTGTATAGTTGTGAAAGAAAAAGGAAGCAGTTGGATTACAAATTAGAAAAGCCTACAAGAAAAACCCCATCTTTTCCAAATTCAATCTTTTACAACCCTTCTTCAAAAGCTGAGCACTACTATAAAGACTCACCTTTAATTTTTTTTTCCCCTGAGTAAATTCTTCTGGTCTTTCAATAGACCCTTCCAAAGAGGCTGCTTTCAGCCACTTGACAGGGCTCACAGAGGTCTGCCCAACCATTACTTCCCCTTTGTTGTAGGTGCCCTGCCTGAGGATAGCCAAGAAGGTCAACACATAACATCAATTGGGAGCTGGTGGAAGCAGAGGAAGTTAAATCCTCTTTGTCTCTTTCCGTAGATAAGGAAAGTGGGGCCTACGAGAGCATAACTTACACAGAGAATCCAAGAAATAAACCAAGAGCCAGGATCACATGATGGGGGGTAAGTTGTCCTAAAAGTTTGTTTGCTTTCTTCAAGCCAACTACTTAATATTTACTCATTCAGAATCACTAAGGATTCTAATCTAATTGTGGTGTGCTTCCTTATATCCACATTCTGCAATAAACTCCACTGTGTGTCCCACCAAAGGGTAGGATCTGCTTTCTGCTACTGTCACCTTAGCCAGCCTTCTAACTTGCTTTAATCAACAGCATGTAGCACCAGTGACATTGTCTACATCCTCAGAGCTGGCATCAGTCACTTGTATAGGAATGATGCCTTTGTAGAAAACTGCTCAGCCATCTTGGGCTAGCTTCTCAGAGGTGGGTTCCCCAGGCTGGGAGGATAAACCATGTAGCTGAGGTCACCCTATCCTAGCCACTCCCAATTGACCAAGATCTTCCCACAGATGCACAAATTTAGCACAGAGTGACAAAGCTGTCCTGTTACACCCATCCTAAATTTGTTAGCCACAGTATCATGAGCTAAGTAAATCACTGTTATTTCAAGTCAGTGTCATGGGATGGTTTGTTACAGAGCCAAGTTTAGCTAACAGACTTGGTTTCTTCATCTATTTGAAAAGGCAATGGGATATAGGTTTCTTATTTTAAAGACTCATTTGAAAGAACCACATTCACAGAAACTTAAAATCCTTCTGAGTTTCTGCTGGGTAGCCATGTGGCAAGTTCCAAGGTTGGGTAAGAGGACTATGCCAGAGCATGGAACCCACCTTTTGATGGGACACACAGTGGAGTTCACTCCCCAGTGTGGATATAGGGAGGCAGATACAATCGTTAATATTTTCTTATCCTCACATAGCCATGTGGCTGCTGGAATGAAAACTTAACCATCATAATGAAGTAAAGTTAGAGTTGAGTTCTTGGGGCTTGCTATGCAAGCAAGAGGTCCTGAGCTTGGATCCCAGCAATTATGTAAAAAGTTGACTGCAGGGGCACATGTCCATGACCCCTGATTAGGAAGGGAGAAATGGGCAGGTCTCAGGGCCTTACAAGCCAGGGA
>NW_022196897.1:123645989-123751346 GCF_008632895.1 Mastomys coucha | reverse complement strand
AAAAAAAAAAAAAAAAAAAAAAAAAAAAAAAAATAAACTGGAGGAAAACTGAAGAAGAACCTACCTATGACCTCTGGCTCCATGCGCTCACCTGAATGCACACATTCATACAATCACATAAACAAACATACTATATATACACACCTGCATACATACATGTGTGCAGACACATGAAGGAAAAAGACAATCTGAGTTCTTTAGCCATACTAACCGTGATTCAAGTTCACACCTGTCACTGGCCACTGCACATACTGGCACAGATACAAGGGCAATCCTACCAGCAGACAAGGATGTTGCCTCAGAGTCACCTGAGACTGAAGCTCAAATCCCCAGAGTCACCAACCCATGGTGCTTCCTCCTTGGAAAATTTCAAATCTATATGAAATCTTCTATTTTACCTAAAATAACTAAATCGCCGAGGAATGTTTGGACTGGCTATAGACTCGATCAGTATTGCAGGGAGAGAGGGTGAGAGTGGGGCTGTTAACAAGTTGGGAAAGTCTGCTCCATGCTGAAGGAGATCTCCCTCCTTCGGGGGATTGCCCTACATTTTATTTTAAGCTTTTGTATGTCGATAAGGTTGATAGCTAACTTTATTTGAATTCAACCCTCTAAGAGAACCAATGGAATTTTTTTTTAAGTATGCCCACTGCTTCTTTCCAATTCTCTTTCCAATATTTTCTCCTCTCCCTCTCCAATGCGGCCTTTGACTTCAAAGAACTAGAAAAGACTCAGAGGAAAATGGGGATCTGACCTAATTAAGCGCATCGATTGAAATTTTCTCTTAGCTGATAAAATATTCCTTTTTCCTCACCGGCCTCATTCAGATATCCTGGAACAGGGGACCTAAAATACTGTCCCCTTGCTGATCCATGAAAACCTTCAGTCCCTGCCAGGAGCATCAGACAAGCAGGCAGCAAACAGGGGACAGCCCATCGGAAAGTAGAGGGGAAATAACAGTGCTCAGACCCCAGCCCAGCCACCTCACATAAGGTCTAATGACTTAACGTTCCTGCAGCTGTACCTCGAAGTTTGGATTTTTGTGTAACAACTCTCACTGACTGGCAAGGATTTAGTGGCAGGAAACGAGGGAAGCATCAAACACAGTGGCCTGCATGGGGTAGAACAAGGATTCTATTGTGCAAGAGTGCCAAAAGGCAGGCTAATGCCTTACCCAGGTCTCCAGTGTTTGATTGCTACATTCACATTCAGTTTCTCTGACCTAGGTGGCTAAAAGATGTACCTACAGCCTGCAAGCCTATCCTAAGGTCACCCATTACACTTGCAGGGACTGGGGTCCACACAGCCAGCTAGTGATGGTACAGAAGCCCTAAAGCCCAGGGCTCCAGCCTTCAGGAAGACCAAGAATGAAATAAATATACTCTAGAGGGCCCTGTGGGCCAGATTCAGGCTGGGTTCCACCGCTGCTCATTGAGTTGTCTCTTGTCATCACACAGGTCCCCTCATCTAGTGACTCATGCTAATTCTCTCCTGGCTTTGCCTTCCTGGGCATTGCTGGTGCATTTGGCTGCAACTTGTTCAAAGCAAAGACCCCAAAGCCTTCTTTGCCTTCTATCCAACTCAACATAGGCACCATGTACTTGACAAAATACCCAAACACTGATTTAAAATTTTATTATACTAGGTCTTAGAACTGAGAAGTGATAAGAAGTGATTGCATGGGTCCTGTGTGGTCTCCTTTTCTTTCCTGCTGTCTCTAAGTTACAAGGTTTTATGGTACTTACCATTTGATACAGTGACTGTAAAATACACCTCCATTCTTTCCTGCCTTGTAATATGCTTGCAGATTCTTGCACAAAGAATCTTTCACTGTTTCTTGAGTCTGCTTCCAGCTTTTGACTTGTTTCAGTTAATAGAACATGGCAAAAGAGGAGTTCTAATTGTTCTCACCATAAACATCAAAGGACAAGCATGTGTCCCTCCTCATTGTTCAGTTACCATTTGACCAACCCCAAGCCAGCTAGTTTCCTGGAGGATGAGTCTCCATATGGAGCAGAATTAGCCTCCATCTGAGCTACTTCTAGATCAAGCAGTTCCTGTACAGTTTTTCAGATAACCACTGGTACTATGGGGAACTATATACAAAAGGACATTTATCTATTTACAAAGAAGGCATTTTCAGGTTAGAAATGCCTAAAGGGCTACTATAATACATAAAAAATTAGAAAAAATATCATTATCCACATCATCACCATCATATTTCCTTTGAAAGATCTGCCTAGAAAGGAACAGCTGGCCGTCTTCTGAGAAGCTGAGAGTGTTCTGATTTTCATTCTAGTGCTAGTTGATTTGAGTGTGTTTAGTGTGTTAATCTTCATCAGGCTATCCATCTGAGATATCTTACATGCTCCAAAATTACTGCTGTGGTTTAACTAAAATTAATAAAATGAATAAGGAGAATTGGACCCTTGCTACATCTGGGCCTATGACAATGACAGTATTAACAGAGGTGTGACAAGCCTGAGACAAAGGGAGAGTTTAACATTGCTCCCAGTCCTCACTGATCTTCATTGCCCCAAACATGACCTACTTTATTCAGTACTTATTTTATGTACTCATTTGAATTTGCCAGTTACTGAAACTTGTGTTATGAAGACCTGCTATGGAAATAACTTCTCTGATTATTGACAAATATTCAACCCGATCTCTAACCTTCTGGTTCCTTCTCTTTAAAACTATTTTTGTTGTAACAATTGGCTCTTATCCACAGAGTGAAATAACAGGTCAACTGTCTAATGAGGAATCTTACTTCCCAGGTTCCCTTGCTTCCAGGTGTGACCATGTGATCAAGTTTCTACCTTTGAAAGTTAGTGGAATGATGGTCGGCTTTCATCTTCTGGGTCTGTGATGCAGAAGCAATTTCTGCTGCTATTGATCTACAAAGTTGCCAGGGTCCTAGGGTTGGTGGATGGACAAAGCCTGGTGTCAGAAATGGACATGTGGTGAAAACCATCAGCTCTTAGGAAGACCGGAATATGAATCCCAGGTGGTGAATCAATAGTACCCTTTTTGGGAAAGTTGCTGAAATGTATATGGTTTTACTGCTCACATTACAGTGATTAATATGTTTACATCCTATGGTTATTCATGCATCCATGCATTTGATAAATATTTATGAAACTCTCATCTGCAAGGCACTGTGCCAGATTTCAGCCTTCAAGGATCTTACCTGCTGGCTTAAATCTGAGGACAGACAAGTAAGGCTTATGTGCTTTATTATGTGGCAGGCCATCTATAAGATACTTCATACACAGAAAAACAGCCAATTATCACACTACGATATAGATGGTACAGCCTGGAATGATAAGTGATATTATCTTATGATATTCATGAGACAGTACTTCTTACTTAAACACATATACCTTTTCAGCCCATTATACTGCTTCCTATAAGAGAGGTTAGATAAATATGCAAGAACTCTTAAACTAGCGAAGAATACATGACACACATGAATAATATTTATATGTTGACAAAGAGGTCTATTTTGATATCGTTTTCATGATTTACACAGGCAATTCTCTGCATAGCATTATCTATTTCTGTCAGCGGTCTGATGGCCTTCATCCTTGTCTTCTCCATTAGACAAAAAATTATCATCCTCATCCTCATCATCATCATCACCATCACCATCATCATTGTATATGTATGGAATATGACGTGTATGGATGGTGGCATTCTGTATGAATGGAATATGTGTACAGGTGAAAGAGCCACTTTGTGGGGTCATTTCTGTCCTTCCATCTAACTTACATGGATTGAGGAGATTTAACTTAGGTCACTCAGCCTACTCTGTAAATGCCTTCACTCACTGAACCATCTTAGCAATCCTGTCTTTGACTTCTTTGATGTTATGTTTTAGGGCTCAGCAAGGTCCATAGAAGTCTTCAAAGTTCATTATTACATAAAGCATTGTAAAAAGAACTTAGTGAATCAGGAACTTGAATATACTTCTCTATTCTACTTGAGTTTTATTTTTTATTAGATAAGTTCTTTATTTACATGTCATATGATATCTCCTTTCCCAGTTTCCCCTCTGAAAAAAAAAAAAAGAAAAAAAACTGTTCCCTTCCCCCTCCCTCTGCTCACCAACACACCCTCTCCCACTTCCTGGAACTGGCATTCCCCTACACTGGGGCATAGAATCTTCACAGGGCCAAGGGCCTCTCCTCCCATTGATGACTGACTTGGCCATTCCCTGCTACATATGCTGTTGGTGCCATGAGTCCCACCATGTGTACTCTTTGGTTGGTGGTTTAGTCCCTGGGAGCTCTGAGGATACTAGTTAGTTCATATTGTTGTTTGTCCCAATGAGCAAACCCTTCAGCTCCTTGGGTCCTTTCTCTAGCTCCTTCATTGGGGACCCTGTACTCAGTCCAATGGATGGTTGTGAGCTTCTACTTCTGTATTAATCAGGTACGGTCAGAGACTCTCAGGAGAGATGTATATCAGGTTCCTGTCAGCCAGCACTTGCAGGCATCCCCAATAGTGTCTGGATTTGATGACTGAATAAGGGAAGGATTCCCAGGTGGAGCAGTCTCTGGCTTGTCCTTCCTTCAGTCTCTGCTCCATAGTTAGACTCTACAACTCCTTCCATGGGTATTTTGTTCTGCCTTTTAAGAATGAATGAAGTATCCACATTTTGGTCTTACTTCTTCTTGAGTTTCTTGTGGTTTGTGGATTGTACTTTGTGTATTCTGATCTTCTGGGCTAATATCCACTTATCAGAGAGTGCATACCATGTGTGTTCTTTTGTGATTGGGTTACCTCGCTCAGGATGATCTTCTCCAGATCCATCCATTTCCCTAAGAATTTCACAAATTCATTGTTTTTAATAGCCAAGTAGTACTCCATTGTGTAGATGTACCACATTTTCTGTATCCATTCCTCTGTTGAGGGACATCGGGGTTGTTTCCAGTTTCTGGCTATTATAAATAAGGCTGCTATGAACATAGTGGAGCATGTGTCCTTATTACATGTTCTTCACAGACTTAGAAACAGCAATTTGCAAATTCATCTGGAATAACAAAAAACCCAGGATAGCCAAAACTATTCCCAACAATAAAAGAACCTCTGGTGGAATCACCATCCCGAACCTTAAGCTATATACTACATAGCAATTGTGATAAAAATTGCATGGTATTGGTCCAGTGACAGGTAGGTAGATTAATGGAAAAGAATTGAAGACTCAGAAATGAACCCACACACCTATTTGTCACTTAATCTTTGACAAAGGAGCTAAAACCAACCAGTGGAAAAAAGACAGCATTTTCAACAAATGGTGCTGGCTCAACTGGCGGTTAGCATATAGAAGAATGCAAATCAATCCATTCTTATCTCCTTGTACAAAGCTCAAGTCCAAGTGGATCAAGGACCTCCACATAAAACCAGATACACTCAAACTAATAGAAAAGAAAGTGGGGGAAGAGCCTTAAGCACATGGGCACAGGGGAAATTTTCCTAAACAGAACGCCAATAGCTTATGCTCTAAGATCAAAAATTGACAAATAGGACCTCATAAAATTGCAAAGCTTCTGTAAGGAAAAAGACATTGTCAATTGGACAATACAGCAACCGACAAATTGGGAAAAGATCTTTACCAATCCTATATCTGATAGAGGGCTAATATCCAATATATACAAAGAACTCAAGAAGTTAGACTCCAGAGAGCCAAATAACCCTATTTAAAAATGGGGTACAGAGCTAAACAAAGAATTCTCAACCGAGGAATACCAAATGGCTGAGAACCACCTAAAGAAATGTTCATCATCCTTAGTCATCAGGAAAATACAAATCAAAACAACCTTGAGATTCCACCTCACACCAGTCAGAATATCTAGGATTAAAAAACTCAGGTGACAGCAGATGCTGGAGAGGTTGTGGAGAAAGAGGAACACTCCTACATTGCTGGTGGGATTGCAAGCTGGTACAACCACTCTGGAAATCAGTTTGGCAGTTCCTCTGGAAATTGGACATAGTTCTACCGGAGGACCCAGCTATACCACTCCTGGGCATATATCTACTTAACTTTTAAACCTCAATTTTCTCACTCTACAAAGTAGTAGGGCTATCTAACCCTCTTCTAGAGAGTGGGGGCTGGGAAAGAATGTGTTCAAAATGCCTAAGACCTTAAAAAGCACGCATAAATCTTTTAGTTGTTCACATTTATTTAACACAATAATGTAATGTATCCTGTTTTCCTGTTCATATACATAAACTTTCTACATATCTTAATTAATTTCAGCTACACTCTATATAAGAACATTTTCAGCATCCTAACTCGGCTGTAAAACCCAAGGCTTTTCATTTGCCTCAGATGTAAATGCCAGGGGGAAAATCACATATAGTTAAGAGCCCACAAAAACTTCAGATCTGACATGTTTCTCAGCAATTGGATGGGAGTCTGGGGGAAGTGGGTGACCCACAGACTTCAAGGTTTCCTGTCTTAGTTAAAAGAGATACAAATTGCTTCCCCAGTGCACCTTCTCTGGGGAGCTTCCAGGATAAACTGCTGAGATTGCATGAATCCACCTTCAAGCAGAAACCTGAGGGAGATGCCATTTTTTTTTCATGTCTTTTTAATGGACCTGCTTTCAAAAGACAGGGATGTGTTTGTGCTGGGTTCCTAGATCCTTTATCTTGGGCTCTGTGATGGCTCTTTATGATAACATAGCAAGCAAACTGGGACCCTGTGCTTCTTAGACATTTAATAGGTCCCCCCCGCCATGGTGTAGTTACTCACCCTTCTCTTCTCTGCTTTCTACCTGCCTCAGAAACATGTTTGCTTGCTCACAAGTCAACAAGCATTATAGGATACCTGTTTTATTTGGTGCTTTGAGCAGAGCCCTGAAAATATTTGTGTTATGGGGCCACTGTTGCCATCTGTCTTGTAAGGGGCTCACTTCTGTGGCCACACCCTACCTATGGTGCCCCATACTTCAGTTGTCAACACACCTCTGAGAAAGAGCCCCTAGAGAGGCTGGCTTATGCTGTGGGACAGGCTTTCTATGTATGTGTATTCGATGAACACTGGAATGTTTGTCAGGATAGCTTACACACATATTATGAAAAAAAAAAAAACTCTATCTCTATTTCACGCAAGCACACCCCTAGTGTTATCTAGAAACCTTTACTTTAGTTCTATAGGTAAACATCAATTCTTTTATTCATTCAGTGGCTATTCATTGACCACTATGTGCTAATACTGTCTTGGTCAACATAGGTAAGTAACTACAGTAGCAGAGCTACTCTAATTTTTAATAGGGAGAATAAGATATGAGAAAATTGATCCATCAATCACTCAACCAATCAACAATTTGACCACATTAAGTGACAGAGAAAATAGTTAAGTGATGTTTCCACTGCTACTTCATTATAACAAGTCAGCCCATAAGACAAAAAGTAAAATCACCTTTTGTTTATAGATTCCATAGTTGAAGAATTTGGACAAGGCACACTAGGGGAAGACCCAGAGCATTACCCAGAACTTCAGCTTTAGGCTTCTGGCCTTGATTATGGGGCCTGGAGCTATATGAATACATCTGCTAGTAAAGTTTGCTGTTACCTTTGTCATGCATTGAGTGGTGACTGGGATATCTCTATGTGTCCTGGGCTTTCTCCCAGCACAGCGGCCTAATGCCTCCTTACCTTCACCTCCCACTAACTCAGAGTTTCAAAAGCAAGTATCCAAAAGCAATGTGAAATTTCTATACTCTAATACCTTAGCTTTCCTAAGTGAATCTGGAGGCCATGGTTTCCAAGATCAAGTCACTGGAAAATCTGAAATACTGCTTGGAATTGTGAAAAATGTACCTGGTTACTGCGTTCTCCAGAGGGGAGTGATGCCATGTGTGTTTATGGCAGAAGAACAAGAGGGCCAAAGGCTAAGTAACACATCTTTAATGAGGACCAAAATTCCACTAATGAGGGAGGAGCCCTCATGACCTAGTAAGTTTTTAATGGTCCTCCTTTTAATACTGTCACATTGGTAGTTATGTTTGAACACAAGAACTTTGAAAGGAATACATTAAAACCATAACACACAGCCTTAGCGATGAGCAGGTCCAGTAATGGCATAAACTCTGTGGGTGGCCTTTGTCAATTGGAAGGTCATATGGTGCCAGCTGCTACATCTTGTTCTCACAGAACATCTGTGCTGCCATCAGCATGCATCCAAAGGCCGCTTGGCAATGGATGCTTCCCTGGCTGTAGTCCAGAAACAACCCATGGTAACTGCATCAGTTATCTATTGTTATATAACAAACGTAGAAGCTTCATGACATCAAATAGCTGCTTGCTGTTTTCTACGAATCTATGGGTGGATTGGACTATTCTGTGATCTGGAGTTAGGCCACCTGGTCTGGGCAGGGCTTGTTCATGCTTCCAAAGGTTAATCTGACAACTAGAAAGGCTTAGCTGGTGTCTCCTGAGAGGCTCTGACAGTACCCAATTAATACAGAAGTAGAGGCTCACAGCCATCCATTGAACTGAGTACAGGGTCCCCAATGAAGGAGCTAGAGAAAGGACCCCAGGAGCTGAAAGGTTGGCAGCCCCTTAGGAGGAACAACAATATGAACTAACTAGTACCCTCAGAGCTCCCAGGAACTAAAACTCCAAACAAAGAGTACACATGGGGGGACTCATGGCTCCAGCAGCATGCGTATAGTAGAGGATGGCCAAGCTGGTCACCAATGGGAGGAGAGGCCCTTGGCTCTGTGAAGGTTCTATGCCACAGTGTAGGGGAATGCCAGGGCCAGTAAGCAGGAGGGGGTGGGGTGTTGAACAGGGAGGGGGGAATGGGGGATTGTTTTAGTTTTTTTTTAATTTGTTTTTCTTATTTTCTTCATTTTTCTTTCTTTCTTTCTTACTTTTTTTTTGGAGGGGAACCTGGGAAAGGAGATATTGTTGTAAATAAGAAAACATCTATTAAAAAAAAAGAAAGGCTTAGCTGGGTGTCTTTTCTCATAACTTCATGTCTTTCAGATCCTTTTATCAAGGTGGCCTGATCTTACTCTTATAATAGGCATTATAGAGCAGAAGTAATAAGTTCAGGTTTCTGCTTGTGTCTTGTTAACATTTGGATTTGAAATGTCATACATAAGCTTATATTTTAAAGCATTGGTCCCTAAGTTGGCACTATTTTAAGAAATTATGGAAACCTTAGGAGGTAGGTCTGGGAGAAATCTGTCACTAGTGGTAGGTCTTTTAAGAGTATAATCTAAGCATTGGTTTTTGCCATGCTCTCTGCTTCCTGGTATTCCATAACAGGATAAACTCTGCCACAAGTTTCCTACCCTGAATTCTACCATGCCTTTCCCTACTCCAATGAACTAATACCCTTTAAAACTGTGAACCAGAATAAAGCTTTCAACTATTTTCCCCTATTTCTATGGGTCTGGGTCAGGTATATTTTTTAGTGACACAAAGATAACACATAGATCACACACACACACACACACACACACATATATATATATATATATATATATACATATATATGTATCTCACATGTATATATATCTCATATATATGTATATATACATGTATGTATATATATATACATACATGTTATATATATGTATATATGTATATGTGTATATATATATATATATATATATATATATATATATATATATGGCTGGCTGGAAGTAGTTGAATAATTTGAGACAGCCAACAAGAGGCAGAGTTACTGCATCAATAAACTCCCTCTCTCTTTCTCCCAATCCCCTAAGCATGAACTCCACAGATAATATGATGATGGACTAAGATACTGTCTGCCCCAATGCCTACATAGCTGTCTTAGGTTAGGGTTTCTATTACTGTGAAGAGACACCATGACCATGACAACTCTTATAAAAAAAAAAAAACATATAATTGGGGCTGTTCAGAAGTTTAGTCCATTATAATCATGGTGGGAAACATTGTGGCATGCAGGCAAACATGGTGATGGAGAAGTAGCTGAGAGTTCTATGTCTGGACCTGCAGGCAGCAGGAAGAGACTGACACACTGGGCATGGCTTAAGCATCTGAGACCTTAAAGCCCACTCCTAGTGACCACTTCCTTCAACAAGGCCACACCTACTCCAATAAAGCCACTACCTCATAATAGTGTCACTCTTTGTGAGCCTAAGGGGTCCATATTCTTTCAAACCTCCACAGTATCTTAGTCCAGACTTTCCTCTGTTGAAATCCTCTGTGAAATGTCTGAGAGGGTTTTTTGTTTGTTTGTTTTTGTTTTTGTTTTCTGTGGAAGACACTGTGCCCTAGGTTCTGGGCCAGTTTGATCTAAACCATATAATAGTTTCATATTTAATGTCTTTAAAATTTGGGATCCAAGAAAGCTATACCTACCTTGAAAGAGACAGTGGAGATAGTAAGGCCTTTTGCACGGTGTGGAGTTGCGAGTAAATAATAAGTTAGAGTACTTAACGCTATATCTGAGAACACAGATTTTCCCTAAAAGTTGACAGTGTAAGAAAGGCGTAAGTGGAGACTGCATCACAGTGATGGGTGTCCATAAAGCCTCTACACAGACAGTAGAGAGGCTGTTAACTGTGATGAAGAAGAAAGTATTTCTCAGGAAAGGGAAGAATCATGTTTGGCTGATGATAGCTCCTGAAAAACAAGCGATTGGCTGGAGTGAGGTGAATACTACCTCTTTCCTTTCCAGCCATAGTCATTCTCCTGGGAGAGGCTTGATGAAAAGAAAGCAGGGCCACTGGTCACTAAGTGACTCTAGGCCCATTTTCTTCTTAGTAAGAAACGTTTTGTATTAGTTACTTTCCTGTTGCTTTGATAAATCATCATGACCAAAACCAATTATTATGAAGAAAGAGCTTATTTTCGCTTAGATTCCCAGACAGAGAATCCATATTGTTGGGGGAGGTATGGCAGCAGGCAGCTGGAGCAGAAAGATGAGAGATACAGTCTCCAACCACAAACATAAAGAGGAGATAGAAAACTGGAAGAAGACTGAGGCTATGCGCTCTCAAATCCTCCCCCAATGATGTATATTCTCCAGCAAGGCCATTAAAGCTCCCCAAACAGCACTATTAACAGGGGAACCAAGTGTTCAAATATTTAACCATTTGGGGGACACTTCTCATCCAAACCATCACAAGCTTAGAACAAATGACTGGAGCATAAGATACACAGAGCTTATGAAATTGGACAGCATTTCTAAGCAGTTGTTTAACAAATAACACAAGGGATGTTAATACACAGCTACCACACATGGGCAGATTGTATACTGTGCCCATACAAGTGCAGGGAGATTCATTTGCTTCACAGTCTATGTGACCAGTGCTTTTGATATTGTACAGTGTGTATACAGCACTGATGTACAATACAGGGATGTACATGGTTATTCTGCTTAAGCCAAACATTCTACATCATTGAACTAAGATGGAAATTCTCAGATGTTCATTTTTACTCAGTCTTTCTATTTGAAATATTTATTAACGTTCTTAAGGCTAGACCTCATTGAAATGATAAAAATTTGTTTATACCTTTTCTTCCTGATATGTAGGGCTGATCTGAAATTGTATATGACTTCCCATGTTCTATCATCATATTTCCATCCACGTTTGACTTCTTATCATAGGATAGATTGAGAATGCTTCCTCCATCTTCAGAGCTGAATCATGTGGTATTATTGTTTCTAGTGATGTTGAATGTTGATGCTTGAGACATTTACTTATTGTTAAAATTAGTAAAGAATGGCTAACAGAAGCCATTAATACTTCGCAAAGATGTGTTTCATTGTTCTTGGTGAATCTACAGCATTTAAAAATTGACTACCAGGGCTGGGTATAGTGGCACACACTGTTAATTTCCGTGCTCGAGAAGTATGTGTAAGCAGCTCTCACTGTGCTTGAAACATAGTCTACGTAGCAAGTTCCAGGCTATCTGGTGCTGTCTCAAAACAAATGAAAATTTTAACTACTGAAAATATGCTCTGTGTGTGTGTGTGTATGTGTGTGTGTGTACAAGAGGGAGAGATGGAGGGTTTAATTCTTATTAAAAAGTGTTTTAGAATCTTAATGGATTATGTAAGTTGATGGAAAGCACACTTAATATATGAATAACATTTGTGGGTGTAAATATATATTTAACAGAAATCCTGACTGGTGGAAATATGGAGAAAATAAACTGAGAGAACATTTCAGAAGATGTAAATTAAAAAGAGCTCAAGTAACTGTCTACTGAAATGTGTAATTTCTCCCATAAGAGACAGTAAATTATATCTGAAAATTTAAGTGACCCTTTCAGCCTGTTGACTATTCCATAAATACAGGATTAGAGTCACTGATATGAGCTTCTTTGGAGTAAAATCTCCTGCTATCCAGTCCTAAGATGCTGACTTTCTTCTTAGTCACTGCCTTTTGCAATTCTGTATACTCTCTTCACTTCCACAGAAGAGCCTTGGTTCTCTTGGGTAGGGAGATCTTCATCTTGACATTTATCTTTACTCTGGAAGACTGCTTACAGAAATGTCTCCAATTTTCAACTTCTTTATGACATCATAACCTGTATAATATGAACTTATGGTTTCTATCAGCATGAAGTACAGCCTCTTCCCTTACCTTTTGAAGTTTTCTGCTCTTAGGTCTTACAGCTTATACTAGCCAACAGAGTATGGCAGATATGATAAAGCTCTGTGCTTGTTCTGAGCTTAAGTTTCAAGAGAACTTCATAGTCACTGTCTCAACATTCTACCTTGAATATGAGGGCAGATTATAATCATCCCAATGGGATGTGAGAGGTCACATGGAACAGAGATAAATCACATCAACTGGATCCAACCCAGACCAACCTATAGACAGCCCACCCTCAAACACAAGAGAGTCCTTCCTGGACTGCTGGCCACAGGTCCACAGGCAGGTCAGCTGAGAAGAGCTGCAGAACACACGTATGACGATATGAATTATAACAAACTCTAAGTGTTTAAAATGGGTTCTCAATATGTGGGTTGCAATCCTTTTAGGGGTCACATATCAGATATACTGCATATCAGATATTTACATTACAGTTCACAACATTAGCGAAATTACAGTTGTGAAGTAGCAATGAAGTCATTTTATGTTTGGGGATCACCAGAGCATGAGAAATTGTGTTAAAGTGTCACAGTAGCAGAAAATTTGAGAACTACCAATTTGAAACATCTGAGTACTATGGTAGTTGGTTACATGGCAACAGTTACCTGATTCATAGATTTTCTTAGATAGTCTTGACTACATGTCAAATCCTAGACTCTCCTGAAACCAATAAGACAGTGGACCCAATCCATATGATGTTGTCTACCTGGAGGTGTAAAGCCAAAGCAGAAATGAAGGCCTTAATGAACAGCAGGGAACTCAGCAGGGTGCAGGAGAAATGGGGGAAGAGCAGATTATGCAACCTTTAGACGCATACTATTTGTCCTCTCCCATCATGGCTTCACCAGACTTCCCACGTGTATGAGGGTGGCAGGAGATGAATGTGTCTGAAGAGCTCCACCTAACCCAAAAGAAAGCATCTCAAAAACCTCAGAGGAGAAATGCTTGCTTTAACAAAACTGCCAATCACTGGCTCTGAAGGCTCAAGTTACTGAAAATTCTTATCTGCCTCTCCTGGTACCATTTCTTAAAGTACTGACAGGTTCTCACACTCCATGTGAAAACAGGCCAAATCCTATGCCTTTGGAGCTCACATGCCTTCCAAGAGGAAAGCTGCCATACTTCCTATGAGTATCCAACAACACAGAAGGCCACTAACACCCACGGTACTTTTTCTGGAAGGTTCTGTAACAGATCAATCTCCTGCAATGTCAAGCAATGCAAGGAAACCTCTAGACAACTTTATCTCAAAACACTGTCAAGTGTTGCTTCAGTCTGTTTCCTAGCATTTATGCACTACTTTTTTCTTTAAATTCACTGGAAAAGGATTAAAATAAGTTTAAAACAATTAAATAGAAATATAAAAAGCAGAAATATACATTAGATTCATTGTATCCTGGCAGGTAGAAAGTGTTGTCTAAACATCACTCAGTACGAAATCACTACTGGAGGTTCAATTTCAAAGGGCAGACATTGACCAGGAACTGAAGGGAACACAGGCACCTTCTAGTATAGGGAAAAATAATTATGGGTTTCTGGTAGCAGGTGGTTTTCTTCTTTGCTTCTCAGTGCTGCTCTTAAAAGCAAGCAGGAAGGAATGTGTGTGTTAGAAAAGTAGATTACAGTTCTAAGTCTACGCTGTAATGGAATTTAAAAAAAATCATATTTGTAAGTAGTCGGATTTTATTAGCAGGTAGCACATCAAAACTTATGGAGAGTGCAGCAAGAAAACAACTCCTGCCGGGCAGTGGTGGTGCACGCCTTTAATCCCAGCACTTAGAGGCAGAGGCAGGCGGATTTCTGAGTTCGAGGCCAGCCTGGTCTACAGAGTGAGTTCCAGGACAGCCAAGGCAACACAGAGAAACCCTGTCTCGAAAACAAACAAACAAACAAACAACCCCCCCCAAAAGAAAACAACTCCAAGTGATTTGATATGAATATTGGTCAGATGGACTGTTAAGGACTTAACTTTAAACATTATATATACAGATTTGTTGATTAAAAAAGAAAGAAAATTGATGATGGAGACATGGTCCAGCAGTTAAGAACACTGGCTATTTTTCCAGAGGACCTTGGTTTAATTTCCAGAACCCACGTGATAGCTCACACCTATCTGCAAATCTAAGCCCAAGTGCCCTCTTTCAGCCTCTGCGGACAATGCATACGTGTGTGGAGTACACAGACATACATGAAGACAAAGCACAAATACACATTAAAATAAACTTTAAATATTATAAATAATAGAATAATAGAATAGAAAAGAATAGAATATTATAAATAATAGAATAATAGAATAATAGAATTGGGTTAAACATCTATGGAAATCAAACAGTATCACTAACCCTACGGTGCCTCAATTGCCCACGTCATGCCTTTGCATATTTTACCTTACCAGATGACTCTATTATTTGTCTTTTATTTTAAACAATGAGACAATGATACCTTTGACACAGTAGAGGTTTAAAAAGTGTGTATAGCTTCCTCCTTCCATCTTAGATTGCTCTCACCATATTTATGAACATAGAGTAGCCTGTTATAACCTCCCAAAGCAGAACTTAGTCATCTCAAAAACTGGAATTTAAACCAATAAAAAAAAAAATGTGGAATTCATGGAATCTGGGAGAAGGCCCATCCTGTCTGAGTTAATTTGGAGTACAAAGTCTGTATTGGTTATCCCCAACTGGTTGTCTTGCTGTTGGCTTAAAAATTACATGTTTATTACCTCCATATACCTTATATGGGTCACAAATCTGGGTCAGGCTTAGCAGGGAAGTTCTTCTTGGTTCTCACACTAAGATATAGACGAGGTGTCAGCTGAAGGTCTGCTAGGGTAAAAGGATCTGCATCAAAGGTGACTCACTCAAGAAGCTGGGAACAGCTGCTGTTAACCGACAGCAAAAATGTCACCTCGGCCCCTAGGTGAAGTG
This sequence comes from Mastomys coucha, assembly GCF_008632895.1. Classification (NCBI taxonomy): domain Eukaryota; kingdom Metazoa; phylum Chordata; class Mammalia; order Rodentia; family Muridae; genus Mastomys; species Mastomys coucha. The sequence goes on along the minus strand of NW_022196897.1, from coordinate 123,735,805 downwards.
CCCTAAGGTTATGGATATTTCCCCTAGAACACCTTTACAGATCAAGGATCGGATAGAGACTTGAAGAAAGGTTAAGCAAGCTTTAATGAAAGGGGAGAGCAGTAAAGAGAATAGAATATCCTACAAAGAGCAAGGCAGGTTAGACCAGGAAAAGAAATTAAAGCTAGTTGTAACCAAGTCTTCATTCATTCATCCCCAGAAGCTTTTACTGAGGTGGGCATAAAGATGGCATACTGCTCTGGATGACACGAGAGGTAGACACGAAAACTGCTTCAGCCCTTCAACCAATCATGGAAGAAATAGTCAAATGTATTCTATTACCATTGATCTAAACATTTCAATCAGTTAAGAGTTTGTGGCCACAAGCTCAAGATGAACGTTAGCAATATACTTATCCTTATGAGTTTATCTTCCAGACTTATTTAGCTATGAGTTAGGATGGCACAGCTAGTTTGATTGACTGTCCTTGGCTTACCCTTCAGCTTTGAGGCTAGTTTGGGGCCCCAAGCTGCTGGTTTGCTTTAGTTCTAACCAAGCAGCAATAAGCAACTTAAGGACTATTTGTCAAAATATTAGCATTTCAAAGTTCGACACTGTGTCTTTGAGAATCTATCTTCTTGCCCAATTCCTGGAAATCTTGCCTGGCCACCAACCTCATGTGTTTGCTGGCTGTTGGCAAAGGTCTCAGTTCCATGCTATTTGCATCTTTTCACAGGAAAATTACCTTAGTCCTTTTGTGAGGGGGGTTGTTGCCTTTCCAGAAGTGTGAATGACCCCAAAATACAAATCCCATGTTATGATACCTTTTCTGACAGTTGCTAAAGTAATGCAGCAGCATCCTCTGATAGCCTATTAATTTCACAAGCAGAACATTCAGTGTGCAGGAAATCACATAGCAGTTTGAGTCCAAAGACACAAGAATCATCCCCCTGCACACCAAGCAGGGAGGGGGGCTGCTGGAATATCTTGTAGATTTAAGTCTGCATATCAAACCTAAAAACTTTGTGTTTTCTTCTATATGAGTCTCCAGTGTTGCCTGAAAATGCTCCAGACCTTACTATGTTTTATTTGGCAGGTTCGGCTACTTTGATTCCTTGTTCTGGATGCTGCAGATTCAGTGGCTACCACATACAAACGACAGGATTCAGACCTTTCCTTTCTTGCATTTTCTAGCACTCACTATATCTGTCAGGCTCGTGTCTCCTGTTAAACTCTTTGTAACTTCTCCATCAGCAACAGTTGCCTCTCATGCTCCCCTGGCCCATATGGCTATTTCTGGATAGCCCCTCCAAGGACTCTTCCTTCTAATGATACTGCTTCATTGGTATTTGAACTTGTCCCCCCCCCCCAAAAAAAAAAACCCTCCAGTGGCCAAAGGGGTCATTCTGTCTGTGCCCACATCCTCCCTCAAGCTCTGATATGAATGGAGTGTTTTTTCACACATGTGCATGTGGTGTGTGTGTGTGTGTGTGTGTGTGTGTGTGTGTGCGCATGCACACAGGCACACATGTGTTATTGTTGTTGAAGTACTTTTCTAGGAAGACTCTAATAGGAAAAAAACCCATCTATTCACTCTAGGGGAAGAACAGGAATCCTTCACTGTGTGAAGTCCTGAGTGGGTGTGTGGTTTTAACAGGAGCTGGCCATGTCAAAATCTTCCTCCAGCCTCCAGCTTCCAGCCTCCAGTGCAAAGGTTGCTAATGTGTGCTGAAAATGTCTACTGTTTTCTCCTCATGCCTTCATACCGGCAAATTAATACCTGAAATGCTGCTCACCCTACAGAGACTGCTCCCATTACGATTATTAAAACCTTCCTACTTGATTCAGCTGTATCCAATAAACCCTGCCTCCTTCAGATGTTTGTAACAACCCCAGCTCCCTGGTCAATTCAGCATATATAATAACCAGGTGAGCTTCTGGGTCGCCATGGCTTCTCCATCAGAGAGCTCTGGCCACTTGATTCCAGCTTTTCTGTGTCCAAGTTTCTGTTGTTTTTGTTAAACATCTATCCCTTCTTTATTTCTTTGCCACCTCTAGTCTGGGTTCCAAGACCCTTGGAGCCATACAAGGCTGTGACATCCCCTCCAATGAGAAGGAGCTGGTAGATCAAAGAAAGAGTTCCTTCCAGTTCAGAGTGGCAAGTAAAGAAGGCTCCTGGACTCTTTCTAGAAGCATGGGTGACTCCCAAATGGTAGCACTGCTGACAGATCCCTAAGTCAGTCCAATTTCACTCTCTTTGGCACTTCAACGTTTTTGAGATTATGCTTACCTAGGAAAAAGGGGGTGGTAACTAGAATCTCAGTTGATGGGCTGAGTCTGTCTTCTCTCCATACACAAGGGAATGCCAAGAGTGTCCTTTCCATGATCACATACTAAGCTACCTAGTATGTATTGCTTATTTTGCTCTCATGACTGCAGACCAAGGTCTCCTAAAAGTCATTACAGTGTCTTAGCTTTAAAAATGGCTTCATATTATCAAGCCTAGGTGAAACATACACTAAAATAAGTGTGTGTATGTGTGTGTGTGTGTTCATGTGTACATACTATTCCATTTTCTTTTCTGGACATACATATTTTGTATTTGATCACAGATTTGCCATTTTAGTTTTTCTAGTTCCATGCATAACATTTGCTACTATTAAAGGACTGGGGAGATGTGGAGCAATTATGTATACACCCATTCACTGAGCTGCACTGTCCAGACCTAGGGATCCTAGTGTACATTTCTTGGGTGCTGAATGAAAAGCATTTTCTGGATGTCAGGAGAGTTGTTCCAGCTAAGGGACAATGCCCAGAGAGCTTGCATGCAGGGAGAGGAGATGTGGAGAAATGAACAGACTGGAGATCTATTTTTATAATGGAAACAGCAGGATTTACTAATTGATTTGATATGGGCAGTGGTGGAAAAAGAGCCTTGCAACTCAATTGGGAGTCACGGCATTTACTGAAAGTCTAAACAGAAGCAGGTACATTCTGTTGGTAGTGGTGGTTTGTTTTGTTGTTTGGTTCAGGAGTAGAAGCAATCAATAATTCCCCTGGAATTTTGAGATGACCGTTTGGACACTCAGATGAAGTAGCAAGAGGTATCTGAATGCTCTAAATTGAATCCGAAGTGCTGAGCTCAGCATAAATGTAGGGGCAATTATTCGGCATTTCTCAAAACTTAGTGCAATGAATGTTGATGTCCTTGTTCTATTCAGAATTCTGTGAATTAGTATTGGACAGAGTAAAGATATATGAAGATTTCTGTTTCTTGATATCTGATAATTCAGCTGGGGAGTAACTGGAATGCCTGGGGCAGGAGCATCTGCACTTAGAGGATCCACTTTCAAGCTGTCTTCTCATTTGTGTCTTTTTACTGCCCTAAAGTATGGACTAAGCTTGTTATGCTCCCAGAATACAACATGTAACTGCTCTCCACCCACAACATAACTGTCTCATCATTGTTGTCTACCCCATGATCACTAATAGTTTTGGAAGTGTCTGAGGTCAACAGTGATCAAGACCTTTGATATGGCCTTCAAAGTGACCGTGCATCACCATTACTTCTGTTGGATACTATGAACCAGCAAAGTTCAAAGGAGTAGGCAATGATCCTGCTTCAAATTGACAGAGCAGCAAATAATTCAAGATCATATTGAAAACTGGCACATCTCATTTATCATAGTCTCTTACTAGGAAGTAAGTTCTGTAACAAAAGGATTTTGCATGTTTTGTCCACTCTTGTATCTCCATGCATAGACACCGTTCTTCAGATAAACGGGAGGGTTTAATGTTGAAATTGAATCAATGTAATTAGAGGTCAAATAGGAAGCTGCAGGCCGAGAAAGCCATTAGTATAATTCAGTCCAGGTCTTAAGGCTTAGAAGACAGGGCCACTGGTATTAAGTACCTTATGGAAACAATATGAATGCCTGAGGATAGTGGCAGTCAGGATGGCATGACCATGGATAGAGTGGTCAAAGACAAAAGAATGTGGGCATTTTAACTCAAGGAGAGAGATTTTCTGCTTGATCTCCCCTTTATTCTTTTTAGAGCTTTTAGTATATTAACTGATCCATATTAGTGAAGGTGGATAGAGGGTCAGATTTTTATTGTTGTTGCTTGTTTTGTTTTATTTTACCATTTGATCTATTGGCTCACTGATAATAATCCCTTCCAGAAATACTTTCACAGATATACCTAAAAATAAAGTTTCATCGGGTATCTGGCTATCCCATAGCCTACTCATATTAATACATGAAATTATCCACCACTATACCTTGGTACCAAGAAAGATGCATATCTATTGAAAAAGAGAAAAACAAAGGCTATAAAATTATGAATAATTATTAGGTATAAAATAAGTATATATAAGGCTTGATAACAAGCTTAGTGAGCATTCCACCTTTAAGAATAACAAAGGAGATAACAATATTTTCCTCACAGTGCCTCTAAGCCTCTTAATCAGGGAAGCATGATGACCTAGAACCCATGTGTCAAACCTCTGCATCAGGTAGTATGTGGACTCAGTTTCCTCAGTCCCAATGGCATCCAATTCCCTTCTTCCTAAGCACAGGCCATACCACCAGGATGTTCTCATATAGATGGCAGAGATAGTTCATGGGCTATGGTGGACCATTTTCGATGTATGGGCAGTGGAAACCATGAATTAGTAAAAATACATCTTGTTCTTCTAGATGAAATCAGGGTGGAAACAAAATGGCTACACTCTCAACACATGGGCCCAGGATCCCTTAACCACGTTGCTAGGTACAGAGCTCTGTGGGGTCAAGAATTTGAAACTTGAACCTGACTTCTAGGCTGTTACAAGGAATGATCAAAATAGAGTTATAGGGCATGTTTTGCTCAGCAGTTCTATTAACTTGACTAACACAGTCGAACATATGATAGTTTGTAAGCTTAATTTAGAACTCATAGTATTTACACATAGAGTGTACAGCCGGGCATTTGTATGACTGTCCAGAGCACTGTAACTGTGAGGCAGGGCTAAACAGAGTCTGTGGTGGAAGGCTCAGAACATTGCATTCGAAAACCAGAATATCTGAGACTCATCTCAAATGCTCATAAACCTTTGCTGTACTTGCAATTAAAATTTGCTAAAATTAGATTATGTTGCCACCAGGGGAACTGTGTGAATGCCCTAATGAAGTCATGATCTAAACTTCCAGGCTTCTCCTAAATATGATTAACAAAGATCAAGAATTTAGAATGCTTCTCTATTTAATTAGGAGTTTTATGAACTGGGAACCCTCATTTAAGCAGCTGAGCATAAGTATCAATCCATACAGTTAGGATATAGTATTTAAGCTTTAAAATTCAGGAGCATGGAAATATAGTCTACACTACACAATGCTGTAATTGTGGGCTTTTCTACCCATTCATAAATCCCCCAAAATAACACCTCTGAGACTTCTTATATATGAGTAAATACCTATGTCAATAGCTTTGGCTCATTTCTACTAGCTCATAACTCAATTATCCCCTTTAAATTAGTCTAAGCCACGACAAGTGGCTGGTTACCTGGTCCTCAGTTTTATGTGACCACCTTCCTCTGTGTCTGGGCAAATCCTCTACCATGTGACTCAGTCCCAGAATTCCTCTCTCTCCTACTAGTCCTACCTCAGCTCATTGGCCAATCAGCATTTTATTGATAGGTCAATACTGTTCCACAGTGCACAAGAGATTATCTCTACATATTGCCCCAGCAGAGTTCACCACAGGCCCCTTTGTCCACTCAGGAGTCTAAAACAAGCCAGGTTCATTCTGAAACTGTGTGTTCAGTTTATGTGTTTAGAGAACATTCTTTTAGAATCACAAATTAAATGCAATGGATAAGTTACCTCTGTCCAGGAAGGGCATCTTATTTATTAGCTCTGAGGACCTATGCCTTCCTCAGTTTTAAATAATTTTTTATAATGGAAATTTCCAAATGCACAATGGTAAATTTTACAGTGAGGTGCATGTCCTCTTGAGGAAGTTCAGACTGTAAACCTTTGCTTCCGTTTGTTTTGTTTGGTGGGAACATGTCAGGCCTCAGGAGAAACCTCCTCAGCTGTGGAAGCAAGCAGGGGGTGCACTTCCTAGTTTGTGTTTGTTTCTGTGTTTTTGTCTTGATGCCTGAATGAGATTCACAGTTCCATCATCCTGAATGATGGAAATGTGCTCTCTTGATGGACATCTCTAGATGATAAATAAACATTCCTTTCAGTTAGAGGCTTCCCAGTGCATGCTGGGCTACTCTTGTCCACTGATGACTGCACAAACGTTTTCATTGTGAGCCAGAAAGAAAAGTGCTTGGGGAAGAAAGGGGACCAGTGACATTAAATTTATACTCACTTTCAGGGTTAACACAAAATGACAGGTCAGCAGGGATTGGTCAAATGGCTTTCCCTGACAAAAAAATCCAAATGATTTTGAGAGATGCTTACAATCAGGCATGATATTGACCAGACAACTCTAATAATGACCAATGAGGTGGGTTCTGGCTGTACACAGTGGTATGTCTGTCTAACTAGGGCACTGAGACAGGAGACTAGGAGACTACATGTCCCCCATGTAATTGAAGTCGTATACGACAAAACTCAGCAGCTAGCCCATTCTGTTGATTTAGGTTCTAAGAAGCCATTTGATAGAGATCTGGTGACACTCACAGCCCCATGGCCTAATTCTTACCATTGTCCCAACAGGGCCACTGTAGCCTTTTTGACCAATCTGGTCCTTCCTTTTTATTCTACCTCTGTGAAGTGACTATTTGATTTTGAGATATTAATGCTTTTTTCATGAAAGAAAGTTTCCTTACTCTTAAATTTTTGCTAATGAGTGAAGTGAGGATGGCATTACCTGGCCAAGGTAAAAAATTAGAGCTGGCTTGAGCTGAAGTCATTAAGAAAAGAAGGAAAGTCCTGATAGATGATGTGGGGACCCAAAAGGACCTCTGGCTTCCTATCTGAGGCTGGGGCAGAGCAAGTAAGAGCAGTAAGGAGATTTCAAGTGTCTGTTGGCTTCAGGGTATATTTGAGGCTGTCAGGAGCAAGACCTGGCTCTTCCTGGTGAGCATGAAGCTCACGAAGCTCACGAAGCTCACGTATCTTTTCAGGCTCAATGTGTCTGCAGGGCAGGATTCTGTTGAAACCTGTCAGAACTGGCCTTATTTCTTGCCGCATTCCTTGGCCCTGGATGGGTCGCGAGTTTGGCTTGCACTTTGGACTCCCTTGGAAGCCCAGAAGATAAAAAAAAAAAACACCAAGCAAATGCCCGGAAAAGGTCATACATACACTGTAAGCAAAAGGCTTAGCAAAACCACAAAAAAAATCCTTACAGGCTTTGAGAGTCAGGGTCGTAAGACCTAATAGAACCACTCTCATTAATCTTCATAGTATGGCTCTAGGCCAGAGCCATCCCTGCCCCCAAGAGAGCTGAGCTTTTCTTTCATCCTTCCAAAGGCTTCTCATTTAGGAAGAAAGTGTGCCATGCTGTCTAAAATCACCCCTCCTTCCCCTTTTCACTTCCCTGCCATCTCTATCCTCCCCATTTTACTTTGTGTTAGTATCCTGAAGACTCCCCTGCTTATTTTTGGACTTTGCTACATCAGAGGCCAAAGACATTTGCTGGACTTGAATATATGGATCTAGTCATTGTTTAGCTGAGAAAGTGGGTATTTCTTTTGAGCTCTGGGGAAGAGCTTAGTTTATTTGTATTGTCCTTTTGCACCATGCCTTCAAAATGTGACATTAAAGACATTAAAGAATGATGAGGAAAAAACACTTAAGCAGTTTTCTTGCCCATCTAGTTAATTTGTATATTGGAATATTAGAATAACCATTAGAGTTTAGTGTAGTGGTCCATGCCTTTAATCCCAGCCTCTGCAGGCAGAGGTAAGCCTTGTCTACATAGTGAGTTCCAGGACAGCCAGAGATACACAGTGAGACCCTTAAAACAAACAAACAAACAAACAATAAATCCTACTAGAATAGATGTAGTTTCCTCTGCTTGGCTAGATTGTTTTAAACCATTATCATTATGGGGAAGCATTTTCTCCCTGGGTAGAGAAGACAGGTAAAATGGAAGTGGAAGCTTTTAACATTCTACAGCTAGGAAGGTTTGGCCTGATGTTCAGCTGTAGCCCCAGTTCCTCTCTGTCACTAGTGAATAACTTTCAGAAGCCACTGGCTATGTGGTTCTCATTCAGCCCAAATGCTATTGTCAACCAAACCAATAACCACAGCCCTGGGCTTCTAATAAAGAGTGACAATACTAGTTAAATATAAACAAGCTTTAACATCATTGTTCTCTTTTGGTATTGAACATGACCTAAGCACCCACCCACAGAGCTTTCCGTGTTGGAGACTGTGGCTCAGGTAGGGAGTCCTGAGGAAATCAACAAATGAGTACAAGAAGTGGCAGATACCTTATACAAGGCTTCTTGGGAAGTAGAGTTCCTTACTTCTCCCTCCACAGGCCCAACCTTTATCCAGCTCCCTCTTACAGCAATAATTGGGTGGGCTGTTAAGGAAAGCATAACTCCTTTCCTTCTGACTCTCTTGGGTTAGAACTGAGTATGTACTCATTATTCTGTACCTGGATGAAGGCTAGGAGCATCTAAGGTCTTCAGAGAGCAATGCTGTCACTAAAGATGGGCAGAGAAATAGAACAAAACTCCAATTTGCCTTCACATCTTATTTTGGCTTCTTGAATAAGACAGAACAGTGAGGTCCACAGGATTACAGTTGAAAGTCAAGTTGTGACTAGGAAAAAAAAAAAACCTCTGAGGTGTTCATTGACTCCAGGTAAAATAGGGATCCGAGTGTGATGGAAAACTTCCCGTGGAGGGCAAGAACTAAGCTTAGCAGAGGCACGTGGAAAGGAAAAGCTGCCACACTGGGATTGGGGAACTGACATACATCATGAGTGTGGTGGAGACCTCACCTTTCCCCTATCATTTCTTCACGATTACTGATTTTAGTGCAAATAATGTCTCGATAGGTAACTCTTTTGGAATCTAGTTCTAGGATCAGAAAGACCATAAAATCCATTTGTAGGCCTATGTCAAACCAGGCAGCCGTGGTGCATGCCTTTAATCCCCAATACTGGGAAGGTGAATCTCTGAGTTAAGATCAGCCTGGTCTTCAGAGGTAGTTCTAGGATAGCCAAAGCTACACAGAGAAACTCTGTCTCCAAAATCAACACAAAACAAACAAAAAAGAGACCTAGGCTAAATGCTATGTCCTGGTGATGACTATACGCATGGCCCAACCAGTCACCCTGTTCTGAATCCTTGGCCCTGGTCATTTTGTCTCTGAAGCATTCCTGGCTAAGGGGTAAGGCACTTAACTCCCCACATGTAGCTGAGTGGCCTTGTGACCAGCTTTGACCAACAGAATCCTGTAGAAGTGATGATTTCCAAGTGTGAGCCCAAGTCTTGAGAGATGAACAAATGTTTTTTCCTGTTATGTATGGATCATTTTCTTGAGCCACGAGAATGATCCCCCAAGAGGATAAGAAACTAAGCAGAGCTGCCCCAGCACAGGCAGCCCACGTCAGGGGCTTGCTCTCCGCTTGGCAGCAGCTTTGGGACTCTGACCACTCCTCAAAGTACCATTTAAATCGGATGCCCTCAGTCCACGTCCTAAATACAAATGTTTGGAGAATGAATTCCTTTGAGGATTCTTCTAGAAAAGAGCAGAGAATCTAATCAGAAGGAACAAAAAAAAAAAGGGGGGGGGGGGCTGGCTCCTTTTCAGATGTCAGTACTCTTGGGAAAGAGGTCTGGCTCTGGCTGGCTGTAGTGTAGATGTAGAAGGAATGGAGGCACTCCCAGGCAAGGTAGACATTATTGCCAACAACTGTGGGGCCAGACTAGAATCACCAGTACTACTGGGACACCTGTCGATACTTAAATAAATGTAACTCACCATTCAAAATTACCGTACCCTTCATATCTTTCTCAGTAAAGGTCATACCTGCTGCCAACAACAAACAATATCAATGTTAAAACTAGTTTTAATCACATAATATTTGCAGGAGGCATATCCCAAATCCTCTAAGACTGCAGTACAATAAGAGATTTTAACACTGAAATTAATAAAGAATTAAAATAAAAACCTTCGAAATAGACTTGTGCTGGAAAATGTCTCAAGAATCCTTTATTGCACCCTCCTACAGCTTTTACAGTCATCTGCAGAATCCTAGCAGAGAAGGCATCTGATGTGTCAGAACCATCCACACCATAATAAATCATTTCTGTATCTCATTAACATGATAAAATTAAAGTTCGTATTAGAAAGCTAACTAAAGCATGAGAACTCCCCAACAATACAGCCCATTGTAGCTTTACAAACTAGGTGGCTATTGAGTGTGAAGATTTAAAACAACAGCACCAAGGCCTTTTCCAACTCTCTACATTGACAACTCGGTAAAAGAATGTGTAGATTGAAAATACGTATGTACACATGAGGAGCATTTATGGTTTTCCTTATGGCTTTTCATCTCCAGTTTTGCTGACCACTTATAGGTGTATTTTCTGTTCAATAGCACTGCCACAAGTGTGTTGGGATACTGTTATCACCTATGTCTTCTGGGAAAGTATTATCGCCATTTCCCTGGAGATATGGGAAGTTCAGAGGCAGAGCAGCTTGCTTCCGGTCGCGTGCGGATTTAGCCAAGGTTTAAATGTGGATGGCAGAGTCCAGCTTCAGGCTGAGCCACAAGTGCTGTATCATCTCTACGTTTTACTTCAGCATCTTTAAAGAATGTAAGGGGAGAATCTCAAAGGCTTTCTGTAAGACAACTACTTAGTTAAGGCAAAACTCCCAAAGAATAAATGTAAGGCAAGAGGTTTCTCCATCTTTATTAAGTTGCTTTATAATGGTTATTTCAAAACTCAGCCATACCCTGGGGATCTCTCTATGCTTTCAAACATTCATCCTTTTAACCATTTCCTAGCTGCGTTAGTCTTCACTTACATTATTCTCCCAACACAATATTCTCCTGGCCTCCATGCTGATTCAGTCTCTCCTGCCCAGAGATCTGTGCCTTGTCTATTCTGAAATCTCTTCAGTGTCATTACCTTATTTTGACTAAAAAGCCAGATAAATGAGCCTGACCCCTCAGAATGCTTACTTCCTGCACCTGCTAGGTGAGGTGCACCCAGCACACAGGCTGTGGCTTTATTCTACATGGACCCTTTACTGTTGGCACATTGGGATGTCTCAGTATTTTTGTTCTGGGATTTCTTCCGGGCTCCACACTACAATTGACTATTTATGCTAGCAATCATTTTCTCTTCCAGGCTGAAGCTGGTCTACATGCTAATGATCTGCTAGGAGTTCCAGCCTTCCTCTCAGCTCTGCTGCTTCGTGCTCACAGAGCCCTTTCTGGGTCAGTGACACTTGGTGCGATCTGCAAACAGCAGCATTAGCATCGGGAGGAAGACTGCTGGATATAGTCACTCAGGCTCCATTTTGGACTGACATCAGAACTTCTGGAACTGGCTCAGTCACCCATGATTCTTCTGTAGCCAACACTAGTACATCCTTGACTTCAACCGCAAGCTTCCAAGAGGATATAGCACACATCTTCCTGGCCTAAGTGCCTGTACCTCTGACTGGTTGTGATGAAGCAAAGGACCAATAAAAGATCAATGACTGAATGAGCGGTGGGTTAATCCTCTGAGTGACTCATTAAACCTTCTGTGCCTTGTTGGAGCCAGAAAGACATTGATCTCCAGTCCACTACTGTCTATAAATATTCTTAGAAGTGGATTTTTCTTTAAGAGTAAAGACTGATGACAACTTTCAGTTTTGAATTTGTTAAAGATTCATGCAGTTTCAACACTTTCATAAAAGATGCTTTTAAGGTTTACAGTTTGGGAAGCACAAAAATAAGAATTCTATTAGATGCATAGAATGTCTCAAAAGAACATTCTCGGGCATTCTGCAGTATAACAGAAGGTAGTACTCTCTTTGAAATATTATTCACATACCCTTAAATAGTCATTACCATTCCTCTGATAGGAAGGAAAATGCAAATTGGATAGCATTAGTAAAGACTGGCATATATCAAAATATCTCATATTATTCTGGTTTCACACAAGAGTCTTCATGTTAAAATTAACAAGGTTACTCATATGACTTGTTTTTATTTAGCTTTTTTGTCCTAAGTTCTTTCTTCTAAAAGATGAAGTCGTAGATATAAACAAAGTCTCTTAAATATAAAACTTCCCGAAAAAAAAAAAAATGTCCTAACAAGTAATTTTTTATACCACTATGACTTTCGTGAAGAAAGACTGCCTCTCAGAGACCTTTAACAAACGACTCTGTTCATCACCAGCAGGTTTAAAGAGATCTGTAATGAGGAGCTGTCCTTACAGGAGGGACCCAAAAAGCAGAGATGGCAGAACTGCTCAACTTACCTTGAGATTTGGGGCTTTTCAGACTTAAGGGCATAAAACAGTCTGCGAGCAAATGCTTTCCACTGGACATTTCAGTTAGCAGGCAACTAGGCAGTAATCATAAGGACAGAGCCTGCATGATGGAAATCATCACTAGCCCACTAGAAAAGGCTCAGAATAGGCACCAGAGAGGAGAGGTTGGTGTGAGGGAAACATGGGCCAACATTGCCCAGATGCCACATGGCAGCAGCCAACATCAGGCACTCAGTACTGTGGCATCCTCTGTGGTGGTCTCGATCCATTTTTACATTTTCATCTTACCCAATACTGGCAAAATTTTAACTGGGAAACTTTCCACCCACCAATGTTGGTTATAGAAATAACTGCATAGCCTCTGTTTTGAAAGAAAATTCTCCAGAAGTGGTTTTATTGGAATACATACTATAAAAGGTAGAGGGAAGAGTTTAAAACAAGAAAAACAATTATTGGTCAGTAAGTGGAAGATACTGCTGTGAAGAACACTGGAACCTAATGCCTGGAAATCCAAAGGTGTGCTTAGCTTCTACTGAGGCTTCTCAAAGACTCAGCAGCTATTCATAGCCCACTAGCTTCTCTGGGCCCCTACAATTTATACCATTTGGTTTACTTTGCAGTTTTCCCTCAAGTTTTGGTTCAAAGTCTTCCAAGGCATGGGAGTCAACCTGGAGGGTGTAATTTAAGCGCCATATTAATCTTGGGTCCCAACAATGGCGCTGGATCATTCCCAACTGTCTTGGGATAATGAAACCAAACATGTGGATTAACTTTAAATAGCAACAAAGAAGAGATAAAAGCTGAGACTTTGGAGGATTTAAGATCTTTGTAATTCAGGTTGTAGTTGTGGCTAAGCTGATGAGGACGGGGTGGGAGGTTCCAGTTCTCCTACTTAGGAGTAATTCCAAAAATCTTTTGAGCAAGTAAAAAAATAGTAGAAACTGAACCTGCATAGGTGAAAGATTCACAATAAAGTCTACAGAAAAAGTATTGGAAAGGTACAAAGAAAAATACTTATGTGTGCATAACTATGTATATATAATTATGAACGAGCATATGACTGTGTTATGTGCGATATGTACGCGACACACGGATATACACCTGATTGTAATCCAAAAGGCCAAAGAGCAGTAACACTGGGAAGCAGAATGGGAAATGAACTGAGTATAGAACAACTACTCTAAAATTCTTATTTGGCAGTTTGTTTTTTATTTCTGGATCCAATTAAGACCTTGGCAAACAACAATGCAGGTTCCGTCAGAAGCCAGATGAAGTTCAGAACTGCACTGTCTTAGTACAGTGGGTACACAGAACTATGGAGACTACAGCTCGGAGAGCCAGCCAACCACAAATTCCATAACAGGAATATACACGCATCTACTCACTCACTCTTATTTACTGAGCAGTCAGGCTTTGAACAATATAATTGATTAACACATTCATTGTCCTCCTATCCTTTTGTCTCAAATTTCACCTTCTTTAGGACTCAAAGATATTGAACACTTTGCAAACAAATGTTCCTATGAAACCATCATTGCAAATGCAGTGGCACCAAAACTGAGAGAATTAATTTTTTACTATTTCAAGGGCAACAAAAAAGCTAAAAATGCAAATCTATGAACCAGTTTTATTTTATTTGTATTTAACATGATTATACACATTCATGTGTCTAACAAGATCTGCACTGTTACATTAAAAATACAGTACAATAACATTCAACATGAGGTACTTCATATTTATATATTTTCCTTCATAAATAATGCTGTAAGCTGCTAAAGTCAAGCACACTGATGCATGGTTGGCCGCAGTGTCCTGAATTAGCTGAGCTTATTTAAACACCTTAAAAAAAAGACAGTTCAGTGCAATAATTATGTAGAAATTAGACCATTTCCTTAAATACTATCTTAAGATATGATTAAAGAATGCTGCATTAGAACTGCCAGCCTAGTTACCCTTGTCCCCAGGATGAAGAATGATGAAGACTGCCAGGTATGCCGGGCAAAGCATCTATAGTGTTTTCTGCTTAATGAAGTGGTGTTTATACACTAGAGCTGCCAGCCCTGTCAGAACAATGGTTTTTATTCTTACAAACTACAAAGTTTAAAATTACCAAAGAAAACCAAAGCAAGCACGCATTATCTTTCATTTTGCTGAAAATGCATATAGGAGAATAGGTTCAGAACATAAAATTTCTTACTTTAGGTACAGCTTTTTCAATCTTACCCACAGTTCTTGGCATAGGCTAAGTCAGAAAGTGGATATATCTTTTTGGAAACATACTAATAATTAATAGAAAGTTAAGTTCTTCTATCCTCAGTGAATTGCCCTTGCCCAGCCACATGGAGGGTGGCTCAGTCACAGTAAGAGTGAGTTGGGGATACTGCCCCTTTAAGACTATCACACCCAGCCCAACTATCTCACAGGAGGCAATCTATGCTAAACAAAATTCCTTCTCCTCTGGCTTAAAAGTAAGTGCCTTCCAGTCACTTTGCATGTACCATACCAATTTGTATGGTATCTATGAGTTACTGAAATGTTTAACCATAATTGTAAAGCAAAAACCTTTGTTGAAGTAATTTTAATTGACAATGTACCTTTATCTCATTGATGCTTTGCCAAAACTACAACCTGTCATCTCCTTTATTAGGAAGCAATTAAGAGATAATTTTAGAAAGCTGTCCTAGGAAAATTCATCTAGTCATCAATACCAGCTTTTGGTCACCTATGTTAACAGATGTATGTAATGGCAAAATGATTAAAACATTTCCTATAATCCAGTGCTCTCCTCCACCAGGGAAGCTGGCCAAAGGCCACAAGCCCATATCTGCAAGGGAAGAAATGGCCCAGAAGCCCAGTGAGTAGAAGCAGTCACTCATAGGGCCTTGCTGGCACCAGCAGGGGGGGTGTGGGGGTTATTTCTGACACACCCACCACTAGCCAGGCAGGTAGGAGGCAGTTCCTGAGTTGGCAAGCACACTTGCATGCACATATTGCGCAGGCACACACACCCCAGGACTAGCTCCTGCTCCAGATAAGTCAACTTTGGCTTACAGAGCAGGAGAAGGAGGTGGCCAGGGACCACACTCTGGGTGTCAGGGAGCCATCTCAGGATCACACTGAGCAGAAAAACTGCCCAGAAACACATGGATATTTCAGCTTCAAGTGACTACACTGGACACTTCCAGGGCCACAGGCACTAAGCCAACATGAGCCAACATGAGCCATCATGGAAAAGGAGAAGTTGTCTGCGAGCTTTTCCCTCTTTCTTATGGTATCATGGACAAATAAGAACTGCACGAGATGCTGATGAGGTGAATACTCGGTATAACCCAGTGTCACTCCGAACCATTTTTCAAAAACCCTGCAGTCATATATTGGCACTTTAAGATGGCCAGAGGCCAGGTTCTAGCAGTCCAGAAGCTCGTTCATAATCAACAAATAAGATCGTCTATGGTCAAATATCAGATAAACAATGTTTTAATTTAAAAGAAAAAGCATAAAAAGTACTTTATCACATTGACAAGTAGTGCTACAAAACCGTTACTCCATACCTCTAAAGAACTGTTTGGTCCTCTTTTAACAGGGGAGGGAGAGGAGAAACGGGAGTCCTTTGAAGTAAGACTTAAGAACAAGCCAATAGAGCATGTGAGTGTGCATTTGTGTGGGGGGAGGGGGTCCAAAACTACCAGGCAAGAGTGGCTTTTCTGAATTGTGGATGCTTCTCACTGGTAAACTGACTGCTGGTTGTATAGGCATTTTCAGGCTTCCCTTATTTACCCATTATAGTGTAAATTAGCAAGTTTGCAACCTTTCTTTCTATCAACAATGACATTTTCCAATTTCATCACTTCTGAAAAAAGTTGTCTGCATTCTGGTATCTTGTCTTCTAACCTGAAAGAATGTAAGTCTGCTTTGTAGTTGAAGTCATGGCCTAAACAAATACCTAATTCCTTACATCAAGAGTCTGAACTGTTTAGTGGGTAACACATATATGAACTTAAGATACAAAGAATATAAAAGCAAGGCCCAGAAGCAACAAATGTAAAAGAATAGAGTCAAACTTGACTACTGGCCTGTTTACTTTCTACGTTTACTTGTTACCAAGCAAATATTCTTTCAAATTTGTACACTGAGGTTTACCTGTTTTTTTTTTTTGTTTTTGTTTTTGTTTATTTATTGAAAGGGGTTCTGTTTAAAAATAATGATACTACTTTAGGATACATATTTCCATTCCTCAAAGGAAATTCAAGTTGATTCAAAATCTTCTTCAGAGGTACAGAAGTAGGAGGTTGGTGGGCACTTGGAAAAGCACATGATCTCCCTAGGCGTACAGACGCAACTCGAAAACCACAAAGCCTGAGTAAGAACTTGGCTCTTCTAAGCATATAGTTAAAAGCGGAATGTTGCATTTTAGCCTGTACATAATTAAAAGGTTCAAAGACATTAGAAACTGCCTACTGCTTCATTCATTACAAATTACCTGTGCTGACCACATATCTGCAGATGAGCTAAGCGTCAGGCAAGGAGGGCCCATGTTGGCACCTCATGCTGCATAAGAGAAGAAAAGTTCAGGCATAGAATATGAGTTCGGGGATCTGCCCTCCCTGTACACCAGTGCCATTGGTGCTGTCTGAGGAGCACTGGAACTGGACAGTCACCTTGCCACACTGAACTTCCGTCATGCCTTCTTGTCCAAAGTAGCTGAGTTCATTGCCATCCAGTACCACGCTGGCTGTGTAGAAGGTGTCTGGCTCAATCTGCACTGGATATTCAAACCATACAGGGAAGGTATTGCTGGATCCATCTGAGAAGTACTTGCTCAAGTTCTGGCCCAGGACGACACCCTGACGTTTGAGTTCGATCTTAGCGCTGTACTCTGCAGAGCCACAGCTGGAGCCATAAAGCCCAAAGCCTGCGATGAACACCCTCTTATCAACGGCAAACTGGATGCTGTCACAGCGACCCCGATAGCGCCACTGGTTGCTCCGATAGGCACAGGACTGGAATCGGTGACAACGCTGGGGGACCAGGCCCTTGCGGGCTTTACTCACAAACTGCAGCTCCGGTTTTTTGGATGCAGTGTACCAGAGGAAGATGTCATTGGTCTCATTGAGAGTTAATACCCCGGACTGTGCAGCACCATTTGCAAAGTCATCCAGGGCCATGGTGGGGATGCGGATCAAGTACAGGGCCTTTCCTAGGACCTTGCGTTTATTTTCGATGCTCAAGGCCAGATCTTGCCGCTGGCATTCTACTTCAGCCCAGTTTAGGGCTGCCTCAAAAACCACTATTTCTTTGGCATTCAGCGTTTCCCTGCGGAGGATGCTTTCGAGTGTCTGGAAGTCGATGTCACAGAATCCCTCAGACTTGAGTGCTAACTCGGCTTGCGCATCAATCACCTCCCAGCAACGCTGTGTCAGGTCCGGCTCCTCAAACAGGCAGCTCTGAGAGAGGAGGACGCAGGCGTTCTTGGCGCTTAGGCTGGTCTCCAGGAAATTAACACAGGCTCTGGCAAGGTGAGGAACTATGTACTTTTTGGCAGCATACAGTGTGGCCAGCACTGTGTCTGCAGCCAAGTCAATTTCATCACAATAGATGTATCTGAAAGAAAGTAGCCAACATATAAGCGGATTTCCACAAAATGAGCATGTGCAGCAAGGAAGGAAGCCACTGCTTTCAAGCCTGTCCAAGAATATAATTTCATGTGACAGTTACTACAAACATGTTAAGGAAGCATCTGAAATACATTCATAAGGTATTAATATTTCAGCTCAGCAGTAAGCTTATATAATTAAAGGGATTAACTGTGTTACTATTCATCTATCTTACAAAGACACATTCAGTATATTTTCAACAAAATAAGAGATACTGCAATTATCTAAAAGATGACTGTATATCAGAGATAAGATTTTGAAAACATAGCAAAATTCTATTATACTGTACTAAATGTTAAAGAACTGACATTCCCAATCCCATAGCTTAAAAAATTTATTCATATATGTGTACATGTGTGTATGTTTGGACACCTGGATACTCATGGAGTCCAGAAGAGGGCACTGGCTCCCTGAAGTCATAGGCAGCTGTGAGCCACCTGAGAAGGTGCTAGGACCTGAATCCTGGTCCTCTGCAGGAGCAGCACTCCTAACCTCCGAGCCATCTCTCTCTTCAGCCCCACCAAAGTTTAAAGTGAACATCGATAGTTCTATTCCACTTTCTGTTGCAATAAAAACAAATGTCTTTTGAAGCTATAAGGTCAAAATTAAAAATTTTAATGATTTAGGACTTTTCTAAAACATAAAATAAAACCTGATATTAAATATTTCTGAAGTGGTTCCAAGTTCAATCACTCACCACATAAACTTCAATTCTACTTTTTCAGTGGATTCCACAAATCTTTTGAGGATTAAAGTTCTAAACTCATATTCCTCCTATTTTCAGAACTAAAGCATTTCACTTGTACTTACTAAGAGACAAAACAGAGCGCTTATATGTACACTGGTTCTGTGCTTGACTGTACCTATCTCAATAGATGAAATACTTCTTGGTGTTTGGGGCAATGGTGGCAATTTCTTGAGACAGTCTGTAAGGGTGGAAACGACCTGCTATCTTATATTACAGGACAAAAGAGTAATCAGTGAGAACTCTGCCCGTGAACAACACTGAGAAAATTTATCAAAGTTTTTAAGCTAAAGCAGTGAGTACTTTGCCTGATTTTTTTTATGTCAATTTTATCTCATGTTTATAAAATAAACCTATCTTAAGAAATCAAGATTAGCTTTTGCAAGGAAAAATAAAACCATAAACACACATATACAAGTCAAAAAGTTTCCTCAGCAATAAATAAACACTTGCTTCCAGGAAACTCTCTTCCCTATAGGCTAAGCCAGTTACACCAGCAAGACCACTCAACAACACAGCTGCAGTACAGTTGTGCTTTGCCTAAGGCCAGGGCCAGGAGAGCATCCAGAATATGGGCTGGATTTGTAGCCTCACCCTGGCACTCAAGGGAGCTGCCACTCCTTTTCTGAGTACAGCTACTCCCCTAGGACACAGGAACGGGAAACCTCAGTTCCTACTGCCGTGACTATAGCATACCAACAAGGCAAATGGAACCTCCCCCACTCAAGCCCTGTTCTTTCCACTCCACCTGATTCCAGAATTTTTAAAAACTGTACTAATATGCTCTAGGGAATACATCTGTAAGAGAAGATATTTGGCAAACAATGTATCAAATGACTTGGCCAAGATGTAACTTTCTGCCATTCTTGCTTCCTGTTTCCTGACTGTGCATGGGTCTAGGACACAACACCCTACTAGACTTCAATGTGGCCAAGATGCTAACTAGCACTGCATTCCATCAACAACAGATGGCACTGTCACACACAGAGCTGAACAGGCAGTGAGGAAGGGCAAGGATCCAAGCAGGTAGAAGAGGTTTCTCGTGCCAGTCTCTAATGGATTCTGAAGGTTAAGAAGGGAGGAAGCAGTTAATGCTATGGTGCGCTTCACATGCTCCCTTGCCTTTCATCTCCCTGCTCCCCACTGGGAAAGTTCTAGTTGAATTAGGCTTCAAAGTCATGACAGGACCAAGGAATTACATACTTAAAAACTCTGAAACTGACTAGAACTTATTTTTCAGTAAGCAGTAAATAATAAATAATAATTGTTTTAAAAATTGTGAGAATATTGTCAAACTTTTTGACCCACTGGGCAATTTTTCTTCAAAAACATTTTTTTAAATTTATTCCAGTGAACTGAAATCCCCAGACAAATATAACCTTGAACAGTTAAGAAAAACCTTATAAATATAATAACTAGGCTTAATCTCATTGTTTAGCATTAGACATCGGTAAAGCTAATTCTCGGTACCCGATTAACATGCATTAGAGTCTGTAAAGGATCTATATGATATGAAACCTTTATGTAAATATGTGACTACCCTAATCTTTTTTATACTTTTATATTACTAATTTAAGACTGCTTGCATTAATCTACAGAAAGCTATAGGAAACAACCCCTTCAAAAATGTCTTCATCACCATAAGCATGTCCAATTCTGTGGGTGAAGTATATGTGGACAAACATGAGATACTAAATTCCACTTCTGGCAGCACTAGACAACTCAGAAGACGTGTCTTTCAGTGTTGCTAGCTAAACAAGGTACATCATTTCTATAATTGTGAAGTAAAGGTAGATTTCTCTGAAGCCTTCTAAAAATGTACTGTTTTCAGGAGGAGAGCACCCCTATTAAATAGTGTTTATTCCAGAAAGCTATTTTTCTTTTAAAATCTCACTAAAAAGCAGTTCACTACATGAGCTCTTTGCCCCTAGGCTCTAGGGTAAGGAATGACTAAATGCCTGCAACATTCCACATGACTTCCAAGGAAAAATGAAGAGCAGCTTTCTCTAAGACCATTTACAAGGCAAGCAGCACCCCCTCTCTTTAGAATCTTTTTCACTTACAGGAAACTTCGCTCTGACTTAGAAGCCAGCAGAGCACAAATACAGCACAGGCAAACTCTTTGCAAACGCACAAATAATGCTTACTTCAGCATGGCGAGGAAAGCAGCAGGTTCAACGTCTGGTATTCGGATTTCATCTTTGTCCTCAGCAAGTTCTCCATAAAACATTGCATGGAACACTGAGCTCCCAACAGCTAAGACGTACTGTGGAGAAAGGGAAATCTCATTTCACGCACTAAACTGAAAACATTTTCAGCAAGTCAATCCCCCCAAACAGCTAGCAAATCAGGGCTGGGGGTATGTAATGTACATAACCCGCGTCTTTGAAACAGCCAGGTTACGGTGTATCCTGACAGGAGAGCATAAGATTTTCACACAAAACAGGCTCTCCATCAATATCTCAAAGCTTTGACATTAATATACAACCCACCCCATTGTGACATAAATAAAACCTTGGGCTATTTATCTGATTTCTATAGGAACAGTAAACAGAGGGCTTTCCAAACCAGTTACAACGTTTCTACCCCTGGAGAGGGAAGAGGGCATGTTTCTGGGTGACATATACAACCGGGTAGAAGGAAACAAAGACAAAATCAAGTGTGGCCAAAGGTCTGCATTCTCTGTAATTGGGTGAAACATGCAGTGCCTGCCATCGGCAAGCTGCCCACACCAAGCTCTATGCTAACAGGGTCCCTCTATGTAAATCTCAGAACTAAACCAGTAATGCAGCTGTTGCTTACTTTGTGTCCTGGCAACCGCTGAGTCCCACCTGGTGGCCCAACCACAAAATGTACATCTGCCATCAAGTCATTATTGAACATCACCGCATTTCTACAAACAAGAGGCAATTCATTAATTCACAACAGCCTGTATTCCTAACATCCCTCTCCCCAACACGCAAAACTTACAGAAGCTTCTCAGGCTAAGCAACCACAGTTCAGTGCTCCCCTTCCAGCAAAATAGCCAACAAAGGGTCCAGCTACACAACTGTCTGAAATCACTGCAGACACATGGGAAGTAACTATAAAGTTTCAAAAGTTACCTAAACTTTTACATGGCTTAGGACAAATGAAGGGTTTCTCTCCTCTGTGCTCCACAGACTCAAC
Organism: Mastomys coucha; assembly: GCF_008632895.1. Classification (NCBI taxonomy): domain Eukaryota; kingdom Metazoa; phylum Chordata; class Mammalia; order Rodentia; family Muridae; genus Mastomys; species Mastomys coucha. The sequence continues at coordinate 123,713,814 of NW_022196897.1, read as the reverse complement.
CCTGCTGCTTAAATGTTACAGCTTGCAAAAATATTTTTATCTAAGAGGAAAACAGCTGTACTGTTTTGGAGAAGATACAAGGCAGCTTTCCATTACCAGAAAAGCGTCTGGGAAAGAGGAAACGGAGATTCATGTTAAACTGCATTCATTACAGGTCAGGCAAAAGCAGACTTCAACACTGGCAAACTTTGAAAGTAAAGAAGCCGGGCGGCCAGCAGGGCGCTTACCTTTCTCTGATGGTAGGATAAAGACCCTGCCAGTTGGGGGCCGGGATGAGGTTGTTGTTACAGAGATTGTGCTGGTGCTGCTGCTGGACAGTGGTGCTGCTGGAGTTGGCTGGCTTCTTACGGGGGAATATATCAGCAGCCATCTTCTTCTTCTTTTTAGTCTTCAAGGTAATTATTTCATAACAAACTGGGGGCAACTTGCTGCTCCCACTGCCACCGCCGCTGCCGCTGCTGCCGCCACCACCACCACCACCACTGGGGCTGTTTGCTTTCTTTGAACCTTTTTTGGACCTGTTCTTTACTGTCTCTGGAAGCATCAAGAAGAAGGTGAGACATTTCATGTTCCTTTCTTTATCATCTACCATGAGTACAGGATGTCTCTCTTTAGAGCTAGATATCGCAAATTTGCTCGAACATCAAGGCAAAGAGGCTAACCGGAGCTAAGATGTTAACAGAAACCGACCGGCTGCTTTTTTCCTGCTTTTCCCAGCCAGGCAAGGTGACCTTTTCACTATGTTGAAGAGAAACTGGCTTTAAGTTTTATCCAGGACCGGATCTGTTAAATACATTCCCATCATGATTCCTGTTTTTCTTACTTGCGCATAAAAACAGCCGTTTTCTGGATCACCTGAAAAGCTTATGCTGAGCAAAGGAGGCAGGCAGAGAGAGAGAGCTGAGGCGCTTGCTTCCTGAATTAGGTTAGCAAGATGTGGCGAGCCCAGCGAGTCAGTGCGAGTCAGCGCGGCCGGCGAAGTTGTGTGGTGAATGGATCGGGAGAGGAGAGTAGGTATTACAGCCCTGCAGACGGAGTCAGACAGCCAGAGCTCCGAGCCAATAGCTGAAGCCACCAATCAGGATTGGATGAAGCCAAACAGTGACACCTATTGTAGCGTGCACAGCTCTGATATTAAAGGAGCAGCAGTTACATTCTCTTTTCTACTGTATATTTAATTAAGATAAACAGCAAATGAAAGACATTTGCAAACAGGAAGGGAGGGGTTTATTTCTCTTTAGTACAGGAACATTTTCATTTTAACCAAAACAAGCAAAAGCCATTAACAAAGAATGGGAACACATATGTCTAATCTCTCTTTCTGGCAAAAATCTTCCAGCCGCATTTACTTGCAAGTATTTTGAACAGGATCTCCTAGACTATAAAGCCAAAGGGAATCAATGTACTGAAATTAAACCAAACACATTTAAGCACAGCTGGGGAATAGGAGGGTTCTTTTTTTTGACTCTGGATGTTTTGCTAAGGCCCTCATTTAGCTTGCTTCCAGTGTTTTCTAGCTCGGCACTGATGTTGGACATGTGTCCCAGGTAACAACACTGTTAATTACAATGAGCTTACACCAGTATGCTTAGCTGTACTGAAACATAAGGCAAATTCTAGATATGAAAACAGAATTCAAATGAGACAAATCTGAAAATCAGCGTTTAAACCCTGTGATTCACTAAACATAAGCCAGATAGGGCACTGCTCAGGATCTCAAAATCCAACTCAACTCCTAAGGCTAAATTTAATCCTGTCATACAAATTTTAAATAATCCATAAGCTCTAACAGCACCAGTAGTAGGGCTATTTAAAATAATCAAAGTCTCCTCTTAAGATGAGAATAAGGCTTCCCCAGTAGCTGCTAGTAAAACAGAATCTACTGGAGCTTCACAGTCTGTAGAGACAGACTAGTGACTAGAGGGACACCCACCCCTAGCTATGGCATGACTCTGGTTTGTACAAAGCAGAGAGGCTATTTGTTCCCCCTGGACCCCGATCCTTCAGAGTCCTGTGTGCTATGTACCATTCACCTACATGGTGACTCCTCAGCAAATGAGAACACTGTTACTATAACTAGCAGTATTACATACCAGAATCAGTCTTTAAATCCCCTAGCATCTTAATCCTAAGTCATTCCAAAGGCTATCCTTTGTATTGTTATTATTTAAACCCATTTGAAAGCCTCTGAAAGCACAGAGTGTGAGTGAGGCACAGACAAGGTTACCTACCCCCATTTCTGATGGAACCAAGTGGCTCCTTATCTATGATAATTATTATATTTTAGACTGCAGGGCTAAGACACCAACACATCAATACCCTTGCAAATCACCTTCAGTTGAACTTTGAGGATAATGTTAAGAGATATAATAGCCTGTTGGAAAGTATCTAGGAGGCTGGGGAGATGGCTTGGTTGGTGAGTAAAGTACTTGCAATGCAAGAATGGAGACCCATGTTTGCATCCCCAGCACTGGAAGGAAGGAAGGAAGGAAGGAAGGAAAGAAGGCAGGCAGGCAGGCAAAGCACAGAAGCCTGTGCCTATAACCCTAACTCTAGCAGTACATAAGGGTTAGTTAATAAGGCCTTGCTAGCCAGTTAGCCTTAGCTCATTGGTGAGCTACAGTTAAATGAATAGACTTTGCCTCAAAAATTAACAGAGAGCAGTAGAAGACATTCAATGTCAACCTCTGCCTCCCATACCACACACACATCAATATACATTACGTATGTACATCACTAACCACACAATACAGATACAAACACCCACACCCACTACACTCACACATCATATCATACCACACACAAACACCCACATATCATACACATAACAAACGCCTATGCCCAAGATACACACACACACACACACACACACACACACACACACGCACACGCACGCGCAGACACACACACACACACACTCTCACAGAGAGACAAGCAGGCAGACAGACTCTCACTCACTCACACAGGACACTGTGGAAAAGGCACTAAGAAAAAAAGTAGCTCCTGAGTGAGCTGCCTACCAGAATAGGTCAAAACAGAGGATCTCTCTACTGGCTGCTACTGAAGTTCTCAATCACACCTGCCTGCAAACCCTTCTGATAGGAGGTACTTCTGAGCATAAATCCCAAACATATTTCTAACAAACCCAGTATCTGGCTTCTCAGGTCAGAACTAATCAATTCAAATGGAAGAGGAAACCAGCTGTTTGAGGCTGTCATTATTAACTGGCAACAGAAGAAGACTAAACAGAAGAAACAAAAAAAACAACATGTAAGGCTTTGAGATCTTTACTCATCTTACATAAGGCTCTGTCTAGCACAACTAAAGTCTCCATAACTGCAGCTTCCACATCTCTAAGGAGAAGAGGGAAAGTGCATGGAGTAGTTTGAAGAAGAAAATAACATAAGGTTTTAGAAAACACTTTTGAAATTAAAGATCCCAGGTATTTGGAAAAAACAAGCTTGAGAAATGAAGAGTAAGAAAAGGAGAACTAAGTTCTATGGACTCCCAGGGCAGTGCTTGCTGCAGAAGGCCATTCCCTCTCACTTGGCCAGAGGCTGGTGAGGTGGCAGATAAGACACACACAGCTGCCTTTCCTGCTCTGGTGACAAGACAGGCCACACACTGCTGTTAACCCTGCAGTCCTGGGGCAGGAGCGGCATGCCCCAGGAGCCTTCAGGGAATCTGAAATCATCAGACTCTGGACCACACCTGCATTTTCACAAGAACTTTCCCACAGTGTGCACGGCACTGAAGTTTGAGAAAGACTTCCCCAAAGATCCAGGTTCAAGGCCCACCAGCATACCTTCAATCCAAACAGATGAGCAAACAACTCAAGGTAGTTTAATCTATTTTGAACCAAGAATTTAACCTCTCCTATCTTGTTCTGAAATGCTTCTTTTCTGATTAATGGCATCATTCTAGGATGCAGGTAAGCAGCAAGGCAAGTCAGAGAGCCTATGACGGATGGTTCTCTGGAAAAGAAGTTCCAGTCCAGAGTCTCAGAGATCAACAGCAGGTTTTAAAAATACCAAGCAGATGAACCAGCCAACCCTTAATAATCAACTCCCTAATTCTGTCGCAAAAAGCTACTGTGCATATTGGCATCATCAGAAACCAAGAAATTTCCATTTTGGCTAAGCCACTTAACTGCCAGAGCAAGGGAGGGGCTCTGAAATCCAGTCAGTCTTTAAGGGACCCAGTTTTCTCAGCTGAACAATGAGATTTGTTTGGAAGGACATTTCTCCAACAATGCTTAGTCCAGCTAGAATCATATTTTATATTCCGACTTAGAGCAGGGCATACATTTCAGAAGAGTTGAAAATATAAAGTTCAAGCTGATTTTTTTCTATTTTATTCTTTATGTTTTGGTGTTGCTCTTTATACTGTCAATTCTTCTAATGATTGGTTTGAGAAACTGGATTATTTCGTGGGGTACCTAAAGCTTAATATCCAAGGCCCCTTTCCATCAAAAACGTAAGACTATGGACTATCAGAAGGAAAGATGGTTAGACCTCATGTACTTAACAGAGCGCACACGACATCCACCAATCTGCATGCAAAATCACAGTCTGGGATGATGTTTCTGGAAAGACAACAGCTTTCACCTGCCTTTCTGAGTACTACATAAACCCAGGACACAGGAAAACAGAGCCACGGCCCTTTAACACACTTCCTAATGCTCCGGTGACCCCAACCTACAAGTATTTTCATTACTGCTTCATAACTGCAATTTCACTACTGTTGTGAATCTTCATGTAAAAATCTGTTTTCCAATTGTCTCAGGGAACCCCTGTGAAAGGGTCATCCAATTCTCAAAGGGGTCATGACAGGCTGAGAATAACAGCAGTAAAATGTTATAAAAAACACAAAAAAGCTAGGATAAATCCCTGTATCTTTGTTCTCTGCTTCTGTTTCTACTTTGCTACATTAAATACATTACACCCCCTCATATAGATAAAAAAAGTGAATCTCATCTACTCACTCTCCAATCCAGACACAGTACCAACAGTTTGGAAAAGTCATCGAAAACTTCGTCACTACTAGCATTTTTTCACTTGCTCCTAGATTTCCTCATTTGTAGAGCTTTCTGAGACACAGTTAATCTCCCTTAATGACGTAACTAGGTCAAGAAACGCTTCAACATTTAAAGAAAGCATTTTCAAAATACAAAGTGCAGAGCCATCACTGTACTAGGTGCTGGGCATACAACAGGGAGGAGCAGAAACCTGGGTCCAAAGGTTAGCTAATCATAGCGGATTTCTATTGATTTTATAATTGCTAGAAAGTTGAATCACCATTATCTATCTTTGTTGGACTCTGAATTAATGAGAAAATTATCAACAGAGCTTAAGCTCACTCAGATCATCCTTCCTCCACAGGACTCCCAGTTGGCTTGTCTCAGTGCAACTTACATAGGCAGTTTGAGAAAGGGACTCTTGGCATCCTGGAGCAGCCATCTAACTGACAGAGCACTTGCATTAGAGAAGTGTGAGGGATCTGTAAAGAAAGGTCCGTAAACAGGAGGGAGACACCTGGACTGCAAGGCAGGTGTTCACCATGTTCTGTCTGTCCCACTCAATCCACTGGAGCACTCACAGCAACCACACCACACAGAGTCCTGTTTGTATTTCTAATCTACTCTACAAGAAAAACATATGTGTAGGGATCACAAAGCCAAAAGCCAAAAGCATACATGGTCCACACCCCTATCGGGGCATTTCAGGAAAGAAATGGAGAAAGTATCTAAAGTGGGAAGAAAGAGCCATGGGGGAGTTGCTGATACTCAGGAGGCTCTCCAGGTCAGAAAACCAAACACTCCAGGTTAACATGGGGTTCTGTGTCCGTAACAACAACACTGGCAACTCTTGTTTAGCTTGTTCTAACTCTGTTCTCATTGTCTGGACTTGTATGTGGCTTACTACATGGCGCGCAAAAACCAAGGCAGCGTGGTAGACTAAAAGAGCATCACTCACACCCGGGTCACAGTACATAACAGGAAAGCAGGTCAGCCTGATGAGTTGGGCTAGACTGCTGCCTGGGATTTGCTTATATGTCCTTACAGTAGCAAGCAAGCATTATGCTTATGCTCTGGGAGGTTAGAGACATAAGTGACAAAATTCTACAGTCTCTAAAGATGGCAGCAGCTGCCAGAAAACATGCTAGATGCTTTCTTAATTTGGAGATAAATGAAGAGCCAACAAGACAGCATAAACAGTGAAAAAGGTAAAAGCCAGTAACAAGTGACTTTAAGGTTGGTTACTTAGTATCTGAGAGCCTCATTTTCCTCATCTGCCAAATAGAATAATTACATACAGCTCAGCCCTCTTATGTTTACTGTGAAGTCAAAATTACATGTTTGTGAAAGCAATTTGATAAATGTTACAGTGGTCTACAAAGGTAAGCTCTCATGATGAGTAGCAATTGGACTCAAGCAGAAATCACCATTTAGGATAAACTCAACCAAAACATAAGGCTCTGGCTTCTCATCCTTGCAGCATCTTTGAGCAGCATAACTGCTGATAATTCATTTCTCTAGGCATGCACTGGCCCTACCTGTGGTTCCAAGTTACTTTACAGCTTACTCTGATTTTCAAGTCTGGATAATCATGATTCTGAACTATTTAGAACAGAGCCACAGCAATGTCAGAATCACACATGGTTAACATCAAATCTACACCTGGAACCAAGACTGAAAGCCACAAACAATAAGGCTGGCCAATGCTGCCTAGTGCCCTGCTGTAACTACAGCAAAGCCAGAAGCTGCAGTCACCTAGCCTCTTGACCAGCAATGCTCACACTAGCCATCTCTAACTGGACTCTTTCAATGAGCCATTCTGAACTCTAGCACCAAGGTGATGATACTTAATACAAGCCTTTGGGCAAGGCATACCTCAGTTGTCTGGAAGGGTAAGGAAGGTGGATGGTCAGTTTTACTAAGTCACCTCCTTTACTGCAAAGAACTCCAACTAACCTTGAAATCAGACGGGAAGTACTCAAAATCAGAACACATCAATTCTCAGTAGGCAGGAATGATTAATTCTTTAAAAAAATCCTTTGTAGTATTTTTACATACCCAAAAATTACAGCTCTGTAACATACTGTATCTCAGTGCACACCTTGTTTAGAATACTAAACAACTCATTTAAATCTCAAATTATTCACTCATATATTAAATGAGATGATCTTGAAAGGGAGTATTTAAGATTTATCAAGTGCTATTCTATAGATAGCTATTTAAAGGAAAATCATATTTTATGAAGAAGATATTTTGATAAAAAGTACTTTAGATATCTAAATATTTAGATAGAAAAGTTTTATGTATCCTAAATGATTTTATAAATAATTTTCTCTCTGGGTTTTTTAGATTTTTTTTTTTAAATCTATTTCTGGGCTGGAGAAATGGCTCAGTGGCTAAGAGCACTTACTGCTCTTGAAGAGGACTAAAATTTAGTTCCCAGCACACATTTTGACTGACTCCAGGAAATTTGATGCCCCCTCTTGGCACTTATGGGTATATACAAAGACATGTATATATATACATATATAAGTAAAAAGTTTATACGTAACAGAAATAATTATTTGCTTGCTGTAATTTCCTTTATAGTTTAACACTATGATTATGCATAAATGTGTATGCAATGTTTTACTAAGTTCTCCCACAAACTTACATAGACTTTAATCTGGACTGTAATGATTCTAAGACATCTAGGCCTGTTTTCTTGTACTCTATAAAATAATGGTATCCTGAAGTTAGTTGAAATAATTCAACTCAAATTTATACAACTCAACAGAAAGAAAGTAATCATTTCTCTAGGTTGCTTAACTATTCCCTTAGACAGACAAGATGAGGACTTAGAATTCTGGCTGACCTGCATTAAGAACAACTGCACTTTCATCATGCAGGCATCTTATAAAGTAGATCATCACAATTCTCAATTGAGAGTGCTACTATGACAACCGTTGATATGGTAGAAAATTTAGGCGGAAATCTTGAGAACTTCCATTGCCAGCCTCGACAAAGCATCCCACTTCCATTATTTTTCCCACTGCACAGGTAAACATGTAAGGAAAAGAAATGAGTAGAGACCAGTAACTCTCTGAATAATAGCTGCTAGAGAGATTTATCAAAGACTAACTCTAACGACTGTGTAAAATAAAACTGGATGGTGCAACAAGTCCTTGAAAGATGCTATATAGGATGGATACATGGCTCAGAGTTTAAGAGCACTGTCTGCTTTTCCAGAGGTACTGAGTTCAATTGTCAGCAACCACATGGTAGCTCATAACCATCTATAATGAGATCTGGTCCCTTCTTCGACCTGAAGTCATACATGCAGGCAGAACGCTGTACACATAATAAATAAATAAATAAATCTTTAACAAACAAACAAAGATGCTAGGTATGGGCTAGAGAGATGGTTCAGCCCTTAAAAGCTAGCTAGGCCCACAACCAAAAAGACACCACATATATTCAAATAGAATAACCTTTATTAACATAACACGTTAGTCTAAAAGTGAGAATGATGATTACAATGACCATATACCCTCTCCCATACGACTTAATATATACTTGAAAACAATGAATCCAAAGAAAGTTCAGGCCCTGAGATCTCTCCGGAAGATCTCTGACTCGAAGCTGTTTTGATCCAATAGGGAACGCTAATCCTACTGGGAATGGCCACAATGGAACAACTCCAAACAACCATCACTGTGACCTTTGCCAGACCATCTGTTTGCTTTAGATGACAGAGAGGGAAAAGTAATGTGCTTTGGTAAATATAAAAGTGCTACGCACACTCGTCTACTCCAGTCACATCCAAAATATCAGGGATGAAATCCTGATAAAGGATAAGAGGCAATAAGAATCCAAAAGGAGATCTGTGCCTCCTGGATTTCAGACTAGTCGCTGGTATCCCCTAACTCAGACGTGTTCCAGATCAGTCTTTCCAATCAACACGGCCTCATAATTAGGCATAAAGCTACCCCAAGAAATGATTTGTAAGTGGTTAAGATTGGGCATTGTCTCCTGGCAGACACAATGTTTCTAACTATCCTAGTTTAATGTTTTACTTATTAGAGAGTAATTGAAGGGTTTCCCTCACTCTAGGACATTAACTAAAAGTGTTAGGGATTCCCCTCTGCCTGCCTCCAGCAAGAACCAGAGAATTAGCATAAGAATACCTCAACAGGGAGGGCTCCACCCCTCTTCCTCCTGCTTCACACCTAGCTACCAGACCCTGTTGACCTTGGTGTGGGGGTCGCTTGCCTACGTGACTTCAGTCTAGCACTAGGACTGGAAGAAGGAGGACTTGGACTCACATGAAGGACTAGCACTAGAACTTAGATGGGCTAAGACTCAGATTCATGTATCTCTCGCAGTCCCCCGGGCCCAGAGCGCTTGGGCCCAGGGGATACAGCACCAGTTCAGAGGAGATAGCTGCTGCTTTAGACCCAGCATGTTTCAGATAGCCTCAGATGTACCTCAACTATTGAGCTGCCAGATTTACCATCTCTCTTTTGCAATGACTGTAAAAGTCTGATGTCATTTCTAAGAAATACATTTAGATCTTATACTTCATGTGTCGTCTCTGCCGTCATTTCTTTGCCTACGCCTTGTCGACCTGACTAGGACCCCCGTTTCTCCTACGGGTTGGGAGAGGCCCAGATCGGCCGGCCCGTGGCATAAAAGGAAACAGAACAACACATAACTGTATCACAAAGACAGTGGTTTATTTTGGTGGACTCAACCCTTACCCATATTAGCAGGAGAAGCACCAAGAACATCACAATCAGATCAGATCACAAAGTCTGAAACACTAGTCACTTACAAACTTAAATAAGGAACACTCACTCTACTGGGAAAGCCATCCTGTTCCAATGAGCACATGGAATAGGAAGAAAGAATCCAGATGAGTCCCAAACCATTTGATTTTTGTTTTTTTCTGCACTGTTCTTATTAGTGGGGTTCCAAATCAGTCACAGACAAAATTCTACGACACCTGTAACTCTTAATTAAAAGCTTCTAAAAAATAAGAGCTTCAAACAAAATGCTACCCAAACACATGCTGTTCCCCTACTGCTCAAGGCTTGAAAATAACCCTTCAACTTACCACTGTCCGGTCACACCAAAACACTTGATCAGTAACCATTATGAAGACATTTTCAATTTTATTCTTTAATGTGCTTGAATAGTATCATAAGGATACTACTACTGGAATTGAATGTTTGTTCCAAATACCTTATTTTCATATAGAAAAGGCCAGATAAAATTCTGTGTTTGGATTTACCACTGTACATACATCCATATGGTGTCAGTTAACAAGTATTTAATGAGGTTTCTTCCTTCCTTTTTTTAAATACATGTAATTAGAATTAAATGTAATTTCCAGGCTGGAGAGATGGCTCAACGGTTAAGAGCATCAACTTCTCTTCTGAAAGACTTGAGTTCAAATCCCAGCAACCACATGATGGCTCACAACCATCCATCACGAGATCTGACACCCTCTTCTGGAGTGTCTGAAGACAGCTACAGTGTACTTACATATAATAAATAAAATGTAATATCCATTAACTGATTATGATACAAAGCTAAAGGGTTGCATGCTCAGAGAAGTCTAGGAATACAACTAGAAAACAACAGTAACTGAGATGACAGAGCACCTTTACATCCTTTTAGCTCGCTTGTCCTCCCTCCCTCTCTCCCTCTCTCTCTCCCTCCCTCCCTCCCTCCCTCCCTCTCTCTCTCCCTCCCTCCTGCCTGCCTGCCTTCCTTCCTTCCTATAATAGGGTCTTGCTACATGGATCTGGCTAGCCTCAAACTCAGAGGAATCCCCTTGCCTCAGTCTCTAGGTACTAGGATCTGAAGTTTGCACCCTCATGCATGGTTCTAACATAGCTTCTCTGAAACATATACTTTCAAATGAAATTTTAAGATGAAATAGGCATTACCAAAATTATTAACAACATTCTCTTGCAAAATAAGCCTATGACAGAGATACTATAAAAACTAACTTCTGGCAAAAGCTCAGAGTAAAATCTCTTCTAAGTTCAAATTAAAAATGGCTTTTGCTACGTTTAATTAATTGTAAGACCTCTCTCTCTCTCTCTCTCTCTCTCCCCCCCTTCCTCCCTCCCTCCCTCCCTCTGTCTCTGTCTCTGTCTCTGTCTCTGTGTGTGTGTGTGTGTGTGTGTGTGTGTGTATCCATGTGTTTACTCATCTACATGAGTTTATGTGCACCAAATGCATGCAGGTACTCATGCATGACAGAAGCTGGCACTGGATCTTCTGGCACTAAAGTTACAGGCAGTAGTAAGCTGTCATGTGGTTGTAGGAACTGAACCCAGATCTGCTGCAAAAGCAAAAGCTACTGCATCCTTCCTGGCCTGAGCTTTTAATTAGCTTCAAACTGCAATTCCTTAGGTGTGCTGTGAAAGATGTTAAGAAGGTCCAGTGTACTGTAAATTTTTGTTTAACCTTAATGACATCAACACCAAGAAACATTCAGAGAGCCTTCACTTGCCACAGGAAATAAGGCGGCCCTGGTAAAGCATTCCTTTGCTGCCCCTTCTCCTGCTGTTGTAAAATGAATAGATGCTGAGGAATGTTTATGCTTACCTTGGCTTCTAGAATAGAACAAGAAAATAAGGTATTGAAACAGACAATATGCTCAGTAAACTTAATTATTTTATTTTAAAAATAAAATAATCTAACTGCTCTTAAAATGTGTCTCTTTTTCAAAAGTCAAGAACCTGTTATTAAGTCTGGGTTTCCCCAATATATGTCACACAACGCTCAGATACACACATGTGCTGTGGCCCTTAGCTGTCACTGGTGTTAGCATACATCTTTAGAGGGGGTAACTCTTAGCTTTTCTTAATAACACATTTTTACAGTCTACAGCTGCACAGTCTCATAGAAGATCCATGTCAGTGTGGTGGACGACTGGAATCGGAGCAAAGCCAACTCCAGGCTCCAAAGACAGAACATAATTTATATCTAAGTCAGCTAGTTCTCTTTACATAGGCAGCTGCGGGCATGTCATGGAACTAGTAAGGATTCACTATTTGCTTACACTAATACCCTCTAGTAAAATTTAAAATAATATCAATCAGGGAGACAGAGAGAGAGAGAGAATGAGAGAGAGAGAGAGAGAGAGAGAGAGATGTTTATTAAATGGCAGATGGCCAAATCTCAGCTGTACTGAGATCTCTCCATTAAAAAAAAAAAAAACAAAAAACCCAACTACCATAATCATAACACAATGGGAATGGACTCTGCTGCACACCAGGAGAATACACAAACATCTACGCAAGCAAAAGAAACCCTATCTTGCTTTCACAATCAGGAAAAAGGACTCACAATGTGCTCTAGGTCTCTATGACCCCACCGTGACTCACTCACCAGTGCTCTTCTGGCCTGTCCTCTTATTTCTTCATAGTACAAATGCTCTGCAGCACCCTGTCATTCTCACACCCCCCTGTCATTCTCACACCCCCCTTTCCCACAAGCTGATCACAAGCACGCCCCTTTTTTCTTCTTGCAGCTTAGGACTCCTTGGCATTTCAATGCTCCACATCCAACTGCACTACCTTGCTTTATGTCACCAGATGAGAGTTCATTCTCTGGGGCAGCATCTCATATCTCTATGGAGAGATAACAGACCACACCCACACACCTGGCATTCTCTGGTTACATAAGAGCAAAGTTCAAGCTCAACAAGTCCATGTCCAGTTAGCAGTCTATATTAAATTTATGCAGTGCAACTGATCCTAAGGTCAAATGACCTGAGACTGGGGTCTAAGTGTTTCCAACTGTCTGTAGTGCAAGCTTAAACTAGGTGCAGTGGCAAACCTAGAGCTATTAAATGTATCCCGAGGCTCTCCCAAACAAGTTCAAGCACACATGCAGTTTATAACACTACATTTAGCTTGTAGCTAATGCAACTGAAAATAATAAAGCAAGTCCTTACATGTGTTTAAAGTAGGGCTCTGGTTCATTAGAAGCCTAACATCTAATGCAATGCAGACATTCACAGAGAATTGTGGGTTAACCAGGGGCAAGATCACTTACCAGGACAAAGCTGCTTTCAACCAAACCCAATTCATGGTTGGGCATATTTATTTATAGCACCAGTAAAGAGTTTTAGTGATTTAATGAACTGGAAAGGATGATAAATTCTGTGATCCACATAAAAGAAGTAAAGCAGTCATATGAATAACCCCCAAAATTTATAATTAAAAAGACTTCTTTGTGGCTCTGAGATATTTTTCATCTGTATTTAACATTGAATGGATGAATTTCCACTACATTAGACACACCCACTCTTCACAGGCATCAGTAAAAAAGGCATGTGTGAATAGGGCAGTCCCAAACCTCATGCCTTCCCAAACTACCTGCGCGGATCTAGGTTCAGATCACTTCCTAGCAGAGGAATGGTGTGTGGCTCACATTTGTGCCTTGTTGTAGGTCTTTGTGTATCTGTCAGCTGTGTGAAAGGATCAAGGCAGATCCACAGTTCAGCTCTCATCTACACACTCCCTCACAAGACTGGGATAAGATGGACTCTATTCTGATGAATAAAAAAAAAAGAAAGAAAGAAAGAAAGAGAGAAAGAAACAAAGAAACAAAGAAACAAAGAAAGAAAGAGAGAAAGAAATTTAATGATAAATTGGCTATAAAAATATATTTCTTGGAGGTGGTATAATGTAAATATATTCTGTGGACCTGTTTGATTAAAAGTATCATGTATCTTAAAGACTTCTGAACTGCACTGCTAGGGGAAGTAGCTCAAAGAGGCACCAGTGAGAGACTCCCAGAGCAGCATCTGGCAGTAGTGATGCAGAACTGAAAGTCTCCACAGGAGAGCTTTGTGCCCCAAACTTCACGGGAAAAGATTGCTCCACAGCCTGACTCTTTTCACTGCCATGCCAAGCCTGTGGAAGGTCACCCCAGTGGACACTAGAGTGAAGAAGGTAAGACAAGGAAAGATATACTGAAGGAGGACATAGTAAGGCAACTGGTGAGCAGCCTGCAGGATTGATTAGCCCATCTCTACACTTCTTAGCTATCACCAAAGTAATGTAAAGTAACGTTTCATAGCATCTAAGAGAAGTGCAGTAAAAACATCTGACTTAATCAGTCCACTGCTTGAGTATACACCTTTTCATACCATATTATGAAACGAGAAGCCTGCACAAGGCATTTCTGACAAAACTGAAAGAATGGTTGCCTCAGGTGAAGCTTTTGTGGAATCTATGTGAGTCAAACCCGCAGCATTTGTAAGCCACTGTTACCTGAGAGAATTAGCAAGGCGTGCTTATCAAGACTCTGAGAGACAATTTCCCAAAAGAACTTAAGCCTGGCATTTCAAGAAAAACTGACAATGTTTACTGCCAATGGTGAAATACAAGCCTTTCAGCAAAAATCCGAAATTCTGGAAACCATGATTACTAAGTCACAGAACTTCCCAGTACTTTAACACTGTTCTGATGAAAACGACTCGAGTATTATCTGACTTCTTGATGCTATAAAATGAAACTATCAACATCTGAAAGGTTTACATAACTCAGTGAACCAGTGTTTTCTAATCACACACTGGTTAAAAATGGGATATATATCAACATAACCATACACTAATTAAAAAAAAAAAAAGAAATCCAAAGTACAAGAAGATCTAATAGCTTTTAGCATGACAAAGGTACAAAAAAGTTCACCAAAACTGTTTTGGAAATATACACAGCAATTAAACTTTAAAAAAAAAAAAGACCCTTTCACATAGTCAGGTACATCCTGCCTGATGGTGACTTTGAAGCCATGCCAGAGTCATTTGCTATAGGAGCTCAGGACTGACTGAGGCTATGTGGAGGTGTCCATAACATTGATGAAAAGAAACCAGCTAAAAACTTCAGGGGAGACATGAATGGATCTCACAGAAACACTTAGTGAATGATAAGTCACAAATTAATTGGAACTTCTATTCAAATAAAGAAGCTATATGCATTTACTAATTATGTGCTGACGTCAAGTGGAGGAATCATGGGGATGGCTTGACGGCACACCCTTCTCTCCATTGCTGGCCACATTTGGAACACGTTCAGAACAGTCCACTTTCCAAAAGACACTCTCCAGGTTCAAGCACTTAAGAGTCTTGTGGCCCTGAGCTACTAGGGAGGACAAGTGGAAGAGACTGCTCTCACCCCAGTGTACACGGCAGGACAGGAAGCAGGGGGAAGGGCACTGGATGAAATCCAGCCAGAGGCCATCAGCTCCTAGAAGCCTCCTCCTTAAATGGTGCCTCTGAGAACTTTCTCAGCATTTGTAATGTTGATAGTAAGATTAAGAACTTAGTGTATTTCCAGGCTATTTGGGCATGTAGATCAGCCTAAGTCACATTAAAAGCATTTTGACTTTAAACTACTTACATTTTCCTTTAACAAATATTAAAAAAGTGGGTGGTGGTTTTTATTAGAAGCCCTTCTCTATACAGAGACTTAAAATATAACAGCAGCCAAGGGCCACAGTTAGTCCCTCAGTAATGAACAGGAATATGACATAAAAACAAGACAGAATAAAATAGAACAAAACCAGCCTATGCAGGGAAGTGAGACAGTAACTCAAAACAGACAAAACAAAACAAATAAATGTGTGCTTTAAAAAATAATAAAACCAAAGATTTTCCTAGGGCTTAGGAAAGAGCAAACTACCTTCAAGAGACACTCAACAAGGCAGAGACCTATTAACAGGTGTATTGTCCAAGGAATACCGATTAATGGCTGAACCTACAGGAAACACAATTCACCATCCAAGAGATCAAGCCTTCCTTTCCTTTGGGTTCTGGATAATGGTACTGACTATTGAGAATTCAATATAAAACGAGTTGTAACTGTGCTATTAAGTTTCCCTAACAACAAAATGTAGATCCAATCAGTTTCAAAGACAAGGCAAATTCATCAGAACAATGCTTCTCTAGCATGCAGTTTCTGTGTGCGGATCATGGCTATAATGTTCACGATATGTAACAATATGCAGATTACTCTTAGCCATAAAATCCATACACATAAGGAACTAAATACATCTTGATAGGAAAATAAACGAATAGAAAAAAGCCTTAATACTGGATTTAGATAACAGAGCTACTGGTTTCATATATGTCTAAAGAGAACACCACCATGATTTCAAATTAGTCTCTGCTGTCAGTCTGTCTCTGTCTCTGTGTGTGTGTGTGTGTGTGTGTGTGTGTGTGTGTGTGTGTTTGTGTGTGTGCTTCACAGTATGAATCTGAAGGTCAGAGGACACTGTCTTGCCAGAGAAAAAGGAAAGAGGATGAGTTTTTATTGTATTTTTAGAGTAGAAGGAACCAAATGGAGGCTACAAACTAAGTAAACTAAAATGACAACTAGTGACTAAAGCAGGAAGGACAGCAATGGTCCTTCTCTGGGAAACTCAAGGTAAACAACAGAGACCCTCTGTTTTTGTAGATTTAATATTACATCTAATAATGTGCTTCGGAATGGCTCTGCAGGGTCAAAATCATGTCACTGAAGAGATTTCAGGAAGAGCACCAGAAGAAAACAGACTTAAGGGGCACATAAAAGATGCCCTGATATCAAAAGTCTCAGAGAGACAGACAGACACACACACACACACACACACACACACACACACACACACACACACACGGGGGGGGGATGGGTCTATCTTAACTTTAGAGGTAGAGGGATGGACATCACTGAGAGCTACCGAGGCACTCAAACATGTTTTAAAGATATCTTAGGCAGTGCTACTGTCTACCCTACAAGACTGACATCCAAAGATTCTAGAATCTACAGAATTAAGAAGGGAATAGGGAGGCTGAGGCAGCTTTCCTGACAGCTAAATGACCTGGTCTCACACATGTGTATAATTTAGTACTTCACAGGTAATAATCCCACTTTATCCTCAGATCCACTCTGCATTACTTTCACCATAAGCTACACGTTCTTAAACTTCATCCTTGCTGGTAAGATGATCAATCATCATTGTTAGGCCCTCAAGTGCCAAAGGGTTAAGAATATACTATTTTCTTAGAAATGCAGTGGGGGGAAAGGGAGTAAGAAGGCTATAGTCACCCACAAAAATATTTACTGCACAGCCTCTATATAGCAGCTATGTGGAACAGTCAACAAACATCAATTTCATGCCCTCTGAACCAAGAGTATAACAGGAATGGAAGGGAAAAGCAATTCACACAGCCAAAATGATATCTTATATGTAACTTTTAAGGTAAGTTATGCTATAGAAAAGACACACACTGCAAGGACAGAGTGTACCTCTTACCATTATGTGTGGGTTAGCGCTCGCTAAGAAAGGTGGAAGGGTACGGAGACTTGAAGGAGGTGAGGAGCTCATGGAGGGATCTGCATGACAGGAGTATGTAATACTACAGGCAGAGGGAAGGTCCAGCACAGAGACTTAACATGGGAATGTGCCTACCGTGTTCAAGATTTAGCAGGGAAGGATGAACAGCTGGAGTGGAGAGTGGGAGAGGAGAAGTGGGAGGCAAGGTCAGAGTTAGTGGGACAGGACTGTGTAATCGATGTGAATCATAAGGAACCGGCCTATGTGACACAGAGGGCTCTAGAGAGTTTTAAGCCTACACTGATTTAAAACTTGAAAAGTCCATTTTGGTGTGGAGGACGTAGATCAGTGGTAGACAGAGCAGTTTTCTGGCATGAGCAAAGCCCTGGGTACAACAAGTGGGAAAGCAGAAGAGGTGATGGCAGAGACAAAACAGGAGAAGGGGGAAGAAAGAAACCATTCTGATGGTTATGTCGATAGGGACAAGTTAAGGAAAGGCGTTTTCCACTGGAAGGCCACTGTAATAGTACCAGCAGGAATGGATCGGAAAGAGGCAAAGATGCTAATAGGAGAGGTGAGGAAAGGGGCAACTTTCTGGTTTTGGTTGAAAGCACAGTTCTGAACAACCCCAGATGCAGGTCTAGAAGAGAGAAGTCAAGGTAACGTCAATGGTTTTAGAATGAATAGCCCCAGAAAGGAAGTGGGCTGCTGAGAGAACAGGTTTACAGAGAAAGACCACTCAGTGTTGGGCTTGTTAAGACTGTCTTATAAGGCAATTTAGTAAAAAAAAGTATTTGGAGCTGTCTGAGCAGGTAATAACATACTTTTGGAAATTGCAGGGAGTGCATTGTACTATATTAAAATACTGTGAGTAATGCATTGAGGCAGGTAGGAAGTAAGCTTTGGTCTATTTCAAAGTAACAGGTTAGTAAAAAAGAAAATGAGCATACATTAAGAAAATATAAATTTAAAAAAAAAACAAGACCATACAAATCAACTACAGAAGTGACTCAAGTGAGAGAGTTTAGTAACCAGGAATATTTTATTCCGAATAACCCACAGTGAGTGACTCCTATCCCACATCAAAGAAAACATGATTATGATTGAATATGTTACATTTTAGTCTTCTGGTGAATTTAACTTTATAAAAAATTAGGTATCAATAGAATTGATCCAAATTGAGACTCAAATCAGTTCGATACTTTAAGAAATACCAGTGATAAGTGACAAATGCCATGGCCACTTGCTAACATTCAAATACCATTCTTTCAAATATTAAAAAGTCTTAAATGTAAATGAAATAGAAGGATAAATTCCCTTGTCCTGACATGAAACCATGACAAACCAAAAGTCAAGCTGTTCTCCTCTTTTGTCTATCAAAATAAAACACAGGTTCATACAGTCAGTTACTGATGTGTCCCAGAAGCATTTTGTAAGACTACAAAATGCTAGTGCAACCCGCCACAAGGTGAATTTTAAAAATGTAATTATTACAAAGCAGCAAGTACAAGTGTCATTATCTGAGACCAAGAGAATAAGATGCAATGCTTTTGGAGTAACAGGCAATCATAAAATAAATACACAAAACCACCATCCCTCATACTGGCAAGCAAGTTTGACAAAGTACAAAAGGAAGAAAGCGAAGAGCCCCAGCAGAAAAAGTTCAGGGCCTAGATTCTGCTGAGCCAGATGGGAGGTCTGAAGAGCTACCTTTCCTGTCTCCCAACAGGAACACTGACCACTCTACTAGAGTGTGGGTGCTTGCCAAATGCAACAGTGATTTCTAGTTCTCAAGATTCACCTTCACGGTCTTTGAACGACACTGGATTTAACAGCCAATCGAGTCCTTTCCACATACACTAAAGTAACAGCAGAGAGATCTTTCTGCAATGCACAGATGCCCTCTCCACTCCTCACTGTTCGACACTGACAGTTCCAGAACCCAAGACTACAGACGTGTTCTTCAACAAGTAAATTATACCTGTTTACGGAACTCTGCAAAGAGGATGCTGAATCTCAGCCAAACTCCTACATAAATCCTAGACCCTCCTTCAGTGGAGGACATTGAAAGGCTATTCTAGCCAGTCCAAGAACACCTGGCAAGTAGAGTCTGGGAAATATGCAGGAAAAAGCAACAGCCCAAAGTGGTTGTTGTCAGGCCACAAAGAAACCTGGAACAAGTCTCACTCAGTACCTGGGCAGTTCCCAGCTCTTCTCACCCTGTCCCCCATCCTAAACCTCAGATCCTACACAACCTCAGTCATTCTGGCCACATGGTTTCTTGGCTCCTCTCTTGGTTCCCACATGCTCTTTTGGTCCTCTCTTCTCTCCCTCTCCAACTTTTGGTCCTCTCTTCTCTCTCTCTCCATCTCTCCTTAACTCTCTCCTCTCACAGGTCGGTTTTGCTGGCCCAGTTCACTCCGGGCCCTTCCAGCTGCTTCTTGGCTATGCTCTCCCTCATATCTACAATAAACCCTTCCCCTTAACTATACCTGGGAGGAGCCACGTTCTTATTTTCATTCAGTTACCACTTGGGAGACAGACTACCAGACTGTCACATAGAAGGCCACAGTCTGGGAGACTACAAGTCTGGGAGACCTTTACACCTCTACAGATTAATTTAAATCTAGCATCTTTATCTGAAAGGACAGATAAATAAACGGACTTAAGTCATGTGACCTGATCTACTAGATTTCTATGTGTTCTAAATTTAAGACTTTGGCATAAAGTTGTGGATTGGTGTACTAATGTAAAAAGGGCTAACAGATTCAGGCCTCCAAAGATTTTGCTTAGTTCACTTTACCTCAGATTTGTGAAACAGGAGCATTCATCAGGAAAAAATCATAAAGGACAAAAGAGACAAGTGAACTTAAAAAAAAAGTGGATGTATAAAACTGTGATAATAATGTGCAGTGCATTATAATAAAAAAATGGGTTAAATATTATCTTAAAGAAACTGAAGCATTTTGCTGTCTGGAAAATACCATAACACAAATCACCAATTAAGAGACTGGGAGGAGTCCACATTAATACCTCCACGTAAGCCTTTCTTCTTGAGTACCTCTTAAACCCTGTTCTTAAAATCTATATGCAGTTTTCAAAAAATCTCAACTCCCCTTCAAAAGACCCAAAACCCAAACAAGAAATGAATAATTGAAAATCATATATATATATATATGTATGTGTGTGTATATATATACATATACATATATATATATGTCATATATTTAACTCATTTAAAAAAATCACCATTTAAAGACAAAGTAGGACTGGTACCAGCACAGGCAATTTCCAACAGCAATAAATCACCAACTTCAATAGATATAAAGTATATTAAAACTAAATCAATCTTTACAGAAAACCAGGATGGATTAAACATGCAGGTGCTGGAACACCTGACTACAGTGTGGGTCAGGAAGGGACAGGGCATTTCAAAAGCAAGTTAACAAGCCTCAGGAACCATAAAAAAGTTCACCTGGTTCCTGGGCTGTAAATCTTGCCCAACAAATCATAGACGCTAAGACTTTCACACTGAGCACTGACCTAAGCTCTGCCAGTTTCCCAGATAGCACTGAGCGCACATGATCTGCCACCACACTGCTCCTCTCCTTGTTGCTTCACTCCATTTCCCCAAAGCTCTACACTACAGTTATCCTTATCCTAAGAAAGGATTTTTAATCAGTAAATAACTAAGACCACCCAGTAAGTAGCCAATCTAGGCTTTACAACAGCATATTCTGGGTGTTGAAAATAGAAGCAGTATTTAAAAACAGAACAAAAAAGCCCTCTAAATAAATAAGACTCAATCAAATGGACCTATCCATCATAAAAACCTTTATTCATATGACTTAAAGGCATAGGAGACATGTGTGATATAATGCTAATTAAAATGTTCTATTTAAAAGTACATAAATCCAGGTATGAAGGCACATGCCTATAATGGCAGTACTCAGGAAACTGAGGCAGGAGGGTGGTTAGAATAACAGTGAGTTCAAGGCAAGCCTGGGCTATACAGTGAGACAGTTTCAATAAGCAAACATAAATTTTAAATGTCAACTTTGTGTCTGACCTTTTATAGGAAAATACAAAAAGCCAAATGGAAGGGAGAAGCAGTTAACAGATGGTGACAGCCAGGAGATGTGACTAAGATTTTAATTTCCTTACTATCTGTTGCAGTAAGCCCCCAAAGTCTGAAATAAAGATAAATGCTATTTACTTTAGGATCCTTTGAAAAACCTGGAAACAGCAGAAATTCTCAGCTATGGCTGCAGCTAATTTTTCAAAACAATCTATCAATGACAGCATATTAATACCCATCCTCGAGGACCTTTTACTGTACTTGACTGGGGTTGGTAGTTTTTTTAATGAGTGGGGAGAAAGCTGTAATTGGGTTTAAAAAAAAATTTTAAAAATATTATTTCAGCACCATGAGATTCCCAGGTCCAGACTACAGATTCCCAGCAACGTTTCCTTCCCACAGTGCAAGGGTGAGTTATAGCTTTGCAAGTTTCGGTTGATGGCAAGTTAACAGAAACTGTATTAGCACACCAAGAGGCCGAATACATGCTCAAAATCACCGCAGCCCTAAGGATACACTCGAATCCACTCATTACTTACAGTGAAGTCTGAAACACATAGGCAACATATATCTATCCTGCTTTATTGGGGTTTTGGTTGGTTATTTTTGGTATTTTTTTTTTTATCTTTAAACCTTTGAATGTGTTGCTAGAAGGAAGGAGCTCCGTGCCTCTCTCTCCCTTTGTCATTTTTAAAGTATTATATTACACAAGTGGTTTTGAGTTTTGTAAATAGTCTTGGAAAACGCCTTCTAGGAATGAAACAACGTAAAAACGCTGACAGTGGCATTTTCCCTCACAAATTTAGTCACTCATTTTCCTTTTTCCCCGTTTCCTTTTTAGCTTTGCCTGGCTGTAGGATATTTCATGTTTATAAATTGGTAAAACATAATTTTTTTTTTTTAGTGTTTTAAAAAACATCGCTCACAATTCACAAGTTTGTGTGTGTGTGGAAGGAAAAGTGTTAGGAACATGGAACTTTGCTAAACAAATCAAATGTGCACAGATGAGCGTTTCAGGAAAGGGTAGGAACTACTCAGCGCTAAGAAGTATCCTTCCATGGAAATCTCTAATTATCTCAGAAACAAAACCTGGAATCGGACAACCTCATCTTTACCAAGAAGGCCAAAGAACTTACAAGGGGGAATGAAAAGGAAGAGTCAGGCTTAGAACCCAAGGGTACCAGGTCCCGCCCACTTTCCCCGAGGACCCGTTGCTATGGAAACCCACAGTAACCCTTTAGATTCAAGTAGCCTAAGAAGGATATTCTCCCAGAGACATTAAATATGAGGCCCTGTTAGAAGGTTGGGAGGAAAGGTTAAAAATGAGAAAGATAGCCTCATGGCTAAAACAAGGGGCCACGGCGAGAGGCGAGGGAAGACCGTTGTTCCGACAGGAATTCAGAACGCCAGTCATACAGTTTAGCTCAACTTTTGACTTTGACTGTTAGGAAGTTTTCTCCCTCCTCTGCGGGAAACAAACCACTTTTGTGCATTTCGAGACGTTTTTTCCCCTTCCCAGTGGGAAACAAACCGCTGTTCTACGTTCCAGACAAGGAGGAGTGAACTGGAGTTTCATCCCAGCAATTACAAACCGAATGCTACTACTTTGTAAAACCTAAAGTCCCGACTTTCTCTTACCGAACCAGTCTCTCTGAACTTAGAACTAGATGCAGATCTTTTTTTACAAATAAATGCCTTGGGTTCGAATTAGTCCATGGGGAACACGTGAGGTTTAAAACTCGCTGGCGAATCTCCTGCACAGGCAAGTTTAGGAACTCTCCTAGGGCAGGATTTACAGAGGTGGCGGGAGTATTTCAAAAAGAAAAAGCCCAGTTATCTCCACTAGCCTTTTTTAAAAATAAAGAAAGAAAGAAAATGAGCTAGGCGCACAAGGGACAATAGGTTGCTTGACACACACACACACTGTGCAGCACGCCCTAACAATACTTTCTTTGAGATAAAGGCAGTAAGAGTCTTTCCTTTCCGAGGCAACGAGCAACCAAGAACAACCAAGCCACCAAACTTCAACCTCTAGGTTAGAGCGAATGGGCCCTGCAAGGCACTGGGAACTTGGTCGATGCACTGGGACGCACCTGCAGGGATCCGGGAGAAAAGACAGGGCGTGGGTCCTCAGAATCCCAAGCCCCCGACCCCGTCGGCCACGCCCCAATAAGTTTCTTGGGAGAAGTTTGCTCCGGCCCTTAGGTGCTCTCAGTGCACTCGGGACGGACTCGGCCTTGCACCGTGCAAGTGGCCGCCACCCTGCCCGGACCTCCGCCCCCACCCAGGTGGTTTGGCCCACGTCCTCTGCCCGGTCGCGGCCAGGCTCGCCTCGCCCCGTGTGGTCCCGTCCGCCGCCCTGCTCTGCACCCTCGGCCCCTGCAACCCGCACGAAAGCCCAGGTATCTCGTCAGCTCCCCCCCGCGTCCCCGCTCCCCTCTCCAGCCGCCGCCCGAGCCCCCTCGTTCGGCCACTCCCGCCTCCGGGCGCGCACCCCCTCCTGGGCCCACGCCGCGCACGCGCGCAGCTGCCTGCCCCTCGCCCGCACTCACCGTCAGCGTTCTGCGTGGCCACGGACGCTCCCGCCGTTCGCAGCTTCGACCAGGTGCCCGCTCCGCAGGCCCGGTCCGGGAACTCAGGGATCCAGAGCCCCGCGGGCGAGGCGGGCACCCGCACGCAGAGCACGCTCCCCGGGACCGTGAACGCACGCCCGAGCGCCAGGAGGGGCCGGGAGGCGCTCCCGGAGGCTGCCCTGGATACGGGGCATGCGCAGAGCCCTCCCCTTCCCGGGCCCTGAGAGTAGTGGGCGGGGACTCGGGAAGACTGGCTGGGAAGACTGGAGAGGAGCTTTAGGGCAAGTCTCACTGGGGACCTCTGTGTCCTTGTCCCACAAACTGCCACTTCCTTCTCTAGTTGATGCATTGCATCAGATATTAAAATACTTATGGAGCATCTATTTTGCAGACTCCAGAGCAGTCTTCCGGAGGAGTAGACGTGTTGCCTTTGATTTTGGAACTACCTTTAGACTGATGAGAGAGGCATGTGAACAAGAGGTCACTCAGCATTTGAAAGAGCAAAGAGTAACTCCACTCTTCAGTGGTTAAAGGAAGGAGAATGGCTAGAGTGCTAAAGAAAGCTTAGTTGAGAGATGGAAAAACCGGCAAAGCTGAAGTGAGAAGACAAACTCACCTGCTGGGGGAGAAAAACATAAGGGCAAATTTTTTGAAGGAATCTATGAGCTTGTGAACACTCAGAGGCAAGAATACCCTGGATGCTGCATGGAGCGTTGAAGTGGCAGCTGGAAATTTAGTTGAAATTCCTCTGGAAATGATCTTTAATGCTTAGCCCAAGATTCCAATGGTGAATAAATGGGAATTGCTTACAATGGAAGAAAGAGGAATCCTGTGTTGGCCTTTCGAGGTACAATGTCTGAAATGCTTAGCTCTCGCCTGTGTAAGAAGTAGTGGAATCCTAAGTGAGTTACTGGTCAGCAAGGTCCCTAGGGCCCATAAAGTAATACAGAAGATAGTTGTTTTCTGTTGTTTGCTGAAGAAACCACACCTGGTTTGATTGAAAAACATAAAGAAACCAAGCCGTCCTATACCAGAAGGTGCTGTACAGGTGCTGAGGGAGAAGTGTCATGAACAGTCTTAGTTGTGGAGCCTGCGTGCTACATCGCTAACTGCCCAGGCAAGATGAGCTCACTGCTGCAGTAATGGCAAATCTGTTATGGGGATAACCAACCCCTTCTGGTCTTTTGTTTGTTTGTTTGTTTGTTTGTTTTAAATCTGGGGCTTACTTCCCAGGAAGAAATCTTTATCTGCTATCATAGACTTGGTCAAAAACCTGTGGCTAGAAGATCATGGACCCTAGTGGAAAAGCTACTGTTGTCATTTTGCTAACTGGATACGATGTGTCATATCTGTCAAGTTGCTTTCTGAATATTTTTTATGTCCATAGATTGATGCTATTATCAGCTTTGGTCAAAAAGACTTGTTTGGTTCAGCAGGCAGCAGTTACTGCAGAGACTCATGACTGTTCAAAGCACTGAGAATAACCATTGGAAGCTGAACTCTAAACGGAACATCTGTATCATTCCCCCAAAGGGCTCAGGGAACATTGTGAAGTAAATCCAGAAAGAATATAAGAGAGGAGGAAGGAGTAACTTATTATAGAATGTGGCATGGTCTTATATCCTTGAGTTGTCAGTTACTATGGTTATCAGCACAAGGCCTGCTCAAGGTTGGAGCCATCAGCACTCTGTCACAAAGCAGGAAGGAGCTCAGCAGGCCTTAACCCTCCCCGAGGTTAGGAATTCAATTCTGGTTGCTAGGGGATGGAGAGACCTTTCCTCCAGTGATACAGTCAATGATACAAGGCTGTTCCAGAAAAGAACCACTTATCCATGCTCCTGCGAACAAGTCTAACTGAACTTCAGGGATCATAACAAAAAGAAAAGAAAAGAAAAAGACATACAATGAAAGAAAAGACAAAGAAGTGTATGTCAGTGGGAGCAATTAGCCAAGAAAGGATTTTGGTTGCTAAAGATGATTTAAAAAATGCATTATGTATGTATACAAAAATGCCCTGCCCATTAGTATGTATAATTAACATAGGATTAAAAATATAAAGAGAAAGAACATAAAGGACAGATGGAAAAGTTCCAGAGATTATAAGGGACAGAATGTCTTCTAGCTTCGCTTAATTCCCCTTTGAAGGAGAGACATGTTTACCATGGCAGGCACCTTCCACATGGCACTGGGCCAGCATTCTTGCTAAAGATTTACCAGGGGACAAATGACACCCATAAAACATACAGACATAGGTACTAAATACTTATATTAGTGTGAGTTTCATCCTGTGAGAATGTCTTTTTGTTTATTTGAAAAACATGAATATGAAAAATGATGTAAATAAGAAAGACAGTTGGGCTTTCCAAATCAAAACCCCTTAGATAGAATGCACATGTCATAATACAACAGCTTGTTAGTCCCCCAATCACATAATGTCTGAGTCTTACCATGCCCATCTGTGATATGGGATCATAATAGTTGTCTGGACAGTGCTTAGTTTTATGATGGACTTTCTTGGCATAAGTTCTAGATTGTACCTATTCTACATGGTTCAGGTAGGGTGTGTTTGAGATGTCATTAACACATTTGTAGGTCTTAGAAAACCACTTTACTATTCGCTGTTGTGAATCTCATCCAATCAGCTGAAAACCTCAATACAAAAATCTGACTTTCCATAATCAAAAAGAATTTTACTAGCAGTTAGCCTAAGGCAGCTCTGCCCAGGTTCTCTCTCCCCCCCCCCATCTCTGTGTGTATGTTGCTGTCTCTATTTGTCTTTCTTTTCTGTTGCTCTATATCATACTCTAGTATATGTGTGTTAATATGTGTGTACTATTTAGCATACACACATATAAGCTGCATATCTAACATAGTCAAATACATGTACATTAAAGAAAATGAAAAACTTGAAGTTGAGTCATTCATAAAAAAGTTCCACATCCCCAAAGCAAAACACACAGAAAGCTCTTTACAAGTAAGATCAGATCTTTTGACAAATAGAGGTAGAAATGATGACTACATCCTCTTAAACTAGCAAACTAACAAATCTGTGCTACATCTTTATAATGAAAATGACCTTGAAGCACACAAACTTCTATTTGCTTCTTGGCCCATTTTTCTTCAATCTCTTCTGCCTGTAAAACTCGCTGTCTCTGATTAACTCACAGGAACAACTGTTTCATAGACTGGATACTGCTTAGTTCATGGACCACTGACAAAGCCAAAAGCCAAGCCAATGGAGCCACTTTAAGTTTTGTGCTTTGGCTGACATAAGTAACACACACACACACACACACACACACACACACACACATACACACACAAAATACTCACCCTATTTGTTCTGTTTTTTGGGACAACTCTGGCTAATACAATTTATAACTTTCTCAAGAATATGTAAAGTAATCTTAATTAAAAACTAAACATTATAATGTTTAACTTGCTACCTTATGAAAAATCAAATTCAGGTTCAAAAATCAAATTAAAGTTCAATATATAGTAGAAGACTAAATGACAAGTGCTAAAATCTGTTAATGAATATCAAACAAAATAAAAGCAAGAGGGGTGGATATTTCCACCTTGAAAATACTTTTCTCAGTTCACTGCATAATAAATACTTAAAAACCAGATTTATGAGGTGAAAGAAAAAGATTGATATCCATAGATCCAACACAGGAGAGGAGAGTTATGTATATATGTTAGTTGTTTATTAATAAATTTCCTAAATAGATACTGATAAGAAATAGATGCTAGGTATATAAAAAAATACCAGACTTACAAAGATAGACACAGAAGACCACATCTTCTCTATGTGGTCCAAAGTAGGCACATTCTACTCTAATTCCTGTTCCAGTTCTGTTCTTGCTGTTTGCTACCAGGATGGGAAAAACCCAGGAGCTTACTTTTAACAAAATTCCCAATTTCCCAGGGTGGCTGCATGCTGTAGCATTCAATCTATAGCAACGTTTTTATTGATTTCTTTCTGAAGGGTCCAACAGCTGAGGGAGCATGCAAAATGATTAAAATATTCCATTTAGTCTACAAATACCACAATTTGTTATTCTAGGCAATGCCTCTATCTTGAAGGAATTTATTAAATAGTCTAGGAAAAAGAATCCTGACTATAATTTAGAAGAATGTGACAGGTACCTTAAGAGGAAATGAATGATTTGGCCAATTATACTTCATCAGATAGTTAATGCCAGAGGCTTTCTTTCCTCATGCTGGCCTCACTATGGTTCCTAACTTTCCATTTCAGTTTGGTAAAAGCCAGTGAGGTATGACAGAATATCTTAAATAGGTTTCATTTGAGGTTGATAAGTCTTAGATAACTTAATATTCTCATTTTACTGATTCTCAACTTCTCAGATGACAGGTCACAGGAAGGTGGGATGATTCAGAAGTACAGCTTATTTAGGTTCAAAACTCCTTTCTTTTATCTTTTCTTGCTGTCTTGGTTATTTTATTTAAAGGAGAATTTAAGTGTAAAGTATAAAACAATAATTCTCCTGGCATAATGGAAATTTGTAACCCAAGTACATGAAAAGCAACCATAACAAGGGCTTGCTTTGGGCTGCTAATGGGACAGTGGGTTGGTAGCAATTACAAGGTGGAGCATAATGATGTTGCCATACTTCTGTGACCAGCGACATTATGAGGTAGCATTCTTTTCCTTTTTGGCAAGCCATAAAATATTGCTTTATAAAGTACTTCAACAGCAGAATTCACAAAAACAAATGATCAGGGACAAAATGTTTAAATCATCAGGATGTGTTCTTATAAGAATTTGTGAATTACCTTCATTTTGTGAACATGCCACAGCAATTGGAAATAAATTAATCTGGGCAATATATCCTAGAAATGGGAGAGTTTTAACAAAATTGATGGGACTGGTCTCAAACCGTAAATGAAAATTATCATTTGATGAATGGTAGTGGTGATCATAGAAGTTGCAATATATATCATGAGCCTGATTGTTCAAAGATTGTTAAACCTTGGAATGATGTCTTACAAAGTTATATAATGTGCTACTTCCAGATTGCTTAAAATTAAACACAACTATCCTGCCTTGAATTACATGCAGCCCTCCCCATAGTCTTTCATTATACTAATTCTATTCAAAACACCTTATCCAGGTCCATATTACAATAGAATGTTGTCCCATTAGTAGCAGGCAATGTCACTCTAGAGACTTCTTAATGTGAGAGTATTTGATCTTTAAAATGATTAAAATCTAACAAAGAGGTCAGCAAACGTGGCAGTAGTAATTTCAAATTCTACTTTCCTCTTCTTTTTTTAAAGAGTTTATCTTATAGACAAATGTTGAAGCAGTATTTAACACAATGGCATCAGATTTGGTGATACATGCCTATAATCTCACCACTTGGCAGGCTGAGAAAAACAGATCCAGAGTTAAAGTTGACTCATAATAAGACCCTCATCTCAAAACACCAAAATCCCAAATCCCCCAAAGCAAAACAGACAAACAACCCCCCCCAAGCAACAGGGTAACTTTCACACATCTTAATTATTTCTGTATCTCCAATCCCACCTAAATTATGTGTGGTTATCTGAATGAAAATGGCCGCCGTAGATTCTTAGTGGCATTATTGCAAGTGTGGCCTCATTGGAGGAAATGTGTCCCTGGGGGTGGGCTTTGAACTTTCAGAAGCTCAAGCCAGGCTCAAGGTCACTCTGTCTTCTTGCTGCCTACCAATTCAGATGTAGAACTCTCAGCCCCGTCTCTAGCACCATGTCTGTCTGTGCACTGTCATGCTTTCCTCCATGATAACAATGGACTAAATCTCTGAACTGTTAAGTCACTCCCAATTAAATGCTTTCTTTTATAGGAGTTACTGTGGTGTCTCTTCACAGTAAAGGAAACCTGAGCTAAGACACTTTGTATTGGTGTCATATTTAAAATATTAAATCTAGTGTAATCATGAAAACTAAATTCTTGTAAATTACTTCATGTTAACAATAATAAAAGGTAAAAGCTATACTTTGAGCTATAGTTCCCTCTTTAAAAAACATTAAGCTCTAAGGGAAATGTACACTATTTTCTTGACTGCGAGCATACACTTTATGAAGCCAGTTTCTCTAAGATCATATAAACATTAGAATACTTATTTCCATGTCACATTTCATTACGGGGTGGAGGGCAGTCTAGATAAGAGCTGCTTACTAAAAAGACATTTCTATAGTAACACTTTTAAAATGAATAAGGACAAACATTTTGCTGGGCAGGACCTCACTTTCAGTTCCGACTGGCCAGGAATTGTTATGTAGCCCAGGATTGCTTGGAGCTAGCTGCCTACCTGGCTTAACCTCCCAAGTACTGGGATTACAAGCACGTAGCACCAGAGCAGGCCAACACAAATAAATTAATGTTGATACTGTTTGTAACTTAACTGTGCCAAAATACCTTTTCAACATGTAATGGATAAAATAATATATTTTTAAAACCCACTTTTACTTCTTTTCATACTGTGTCTTTGAAACAGTGTATGTTCTTTTCCTTAAAACCTCAGCTCAGGGAGCTGGCAAGACAGCTCAGTGGGTAAGTGCTCTTCCGAAGGTCCTGAGTTCAGATCCCAGCAACCACAGGGTGGCTCACAACCACCCGTAATGAGATCGGACGCCCTCTTCTGGTGAGTCTGAAGACAGCTATAGTGAATTACGCCAGAGAGAGCGGGGGTTCGCGGAGGTTCTGAGTCCAATTCTCAACAGCCACACACATGATGGCTCATGGCCATCTGTACAGCTACAGTGTACTTGTACACATAAAATAAATAAAATAAATCTAACAAACAAACAAACAAAAAAACAAAAAACCTCAGTTGAATTTAGACTAATCACATCTCAAGTGCTTCCTAGTTACTTGTGACTATAATATTACACCACATGGATCTAGGACTAAGTTCTTTTTCCCATTCCTAGGAGTGAGTATGTTGCCATCAGCTGAGAAATTTGATATTTTTCTTATGTCTGTGTCATAACTCACAGTTGTGGATATTTGGTCTAAATATCACCTGGATACTTAGGTTTTTATAAACTCTTTGGGTGATTCTATATTTATATTTATATAAATATTTATATTTATATTATATTTATATATTATATTTATATAATTTGAGCAAAATCTCATTTATATGCATTTTAAGTCATTTTCAAGTGCTTGGTATAAAATGCATAGCAATTGTGTAGTTGTATGTATTCACTTACATCAGCTTATAAAATAATACTGAAATATACTAACAATGCAGTATATTCAATACCCATTGTAAATTAGTATCACTAATATATCTTAAGATGACTTCCTAATAAAAGTCTCATGCTTTGGTTAATATAGCCAGGTTTGCTTACAACATAGTCCATTCCATATTGAAATTTAATCCCATATGTTTTATAAAACTGCTACTTCTGTAGAAGATTTGGCTGAGATGAAATTCTCTTTCTCTACCCTCTTAGTGTCCATGTTTGGAACACTTGAATTAAAGTCATATTTAAAAATGAATGGGTAAATAGAATTTATCTATGTGCATGTCAAAACACGTGCAAAACAATGACTATCTAAAGATGGGAGTTATAAGCAACACTTTATGAGAGGGTGGGTAGAAAAATGATTTTCAAGTGGAAGTAGGGAAACACATCCTAGTTTCTTCTTAATGCTATTTTAGTGAGTTTATTTAATTATTGAGACAGGGTCCTGATGTTTTCCAGGCTATATCCTAACTCCCAGGTTCAAGTGAGGCTCCTGCTTCAGCTTCTCAAATAGCTGGGATAGCAGGCTTGTGTCACTGAGCCTGGCCATTAAAAGACACAGATTCATGATGCTGTTTTGTCTACCAAGGATAAAGGGGGTCTTTTCCATACCTTCAAGATGGTAAAACTCTTCTATTTTAAATCAATTACTGTCAATCAAACAGGCAAGTGGAGACATACCAAGATACCAAGTCCAAGAACAAAGAGTATATTCATGCCAGAATGCGGAATGCCATCAGGGAGAAAATAATAATTCTCATTGTCTAGAATAAGTGTTTCCAATGTGGCTCCAAAGCTTTTTGGGTTTTATAGATTAAAAAAGAAAGAAAAGAAGGAAGGAAGGAAAGAAGAATAAAAAAGAAGAAAGAAAGAAAGAAAGGAAGGAAGGAAGGAAGGAAGGAAGGAAGGGAAGGGAGGGAGGAAGGAAAGAAAGAGAGAGAGAAAGAAAGAAAGAAAGGAAAGAAGAAAGAAAAAGAATGTTATAGCAAACCATTTTGTGCAGTAAGCAGTATGGTCAGCGCCACAGCACAAACAGCAGGAACAGCACAGGACATCCTTGGACCCTTAAGCTACACATTCCAGGTTAGAAATGTAACAAACAGGAAAAGACTTTTGCATGGAAGTTCTTTTTTAATCTTTACAGCATCACCAAATTCACAGAGCCTTGCTCTGTTGGGTCAGGATGACCTGAATGACCATGGCCCCGTGCTTCACATGTATCCCACATTTATCCTACGGCTAAAGAATGCATGACCTCACTGCTATACCATTTGAAGTCTTTTCTCAGTTTTTACTAACTTCCCAGTCTATCGGTCTGTTGGGTGAATCTGCTCTTAGGAAGGCTGCCAGTAAATTCTCCTGGACTTTTTCCAACAACTTCTCTTAGATGGTGGGTTGCTGGAAGCCAGAGATTCTAGCCCCGCCTTAAATGAGACCACTCAGTTCTGCTCCTCATGGTCTCTCTCTTAATATCCAGCCACAGAATCAAGAGCAAATAAATCTAGGCAACAACTCTGTCAATAAAAGACAAACTGGGATAAAGCACAAGCACATTTTCGAGAATCTGCATAAAGCTGCTCATATGTAAGTGGCCAAAGCCAGTTCTGTGGGTGAGACCAACATCAGCCTAGAGGCTCCGTAGAGGCTTTGGGCTCAGGCATCAGTGCATCCAGGCTACAAGCACCGTGTCTATGAACAGTGTATATGAAATTAATCCTGTCAGGTTTCACTGTGTTTTCGCTCTGCAGTGTTACCACAATTATCACAATGCCAATTATGTAAAATTAGATGTCTCATTCAAATTTTATTTGTATTCCCCTTTAAAAAAGATTTTTCTTTATATTTCAGTCATCTTTACACTTTTAAAAACATCTTTTTAAAATGGCTCTGTGGATAAGTAGTAAAAATGAATATAATATTTGATCAGGAAACCATAAAAATATGAAATAGGATGAAAAGTCTTCATAAGTTTTCTTGAGTTCCAAAAAGCCTATAAATGCTGTATGTTTTCTCAAGATTCAGATTCTGATTTCAAAAAATTAAGTGTATGTTCATTTGCATATGCTAATGACAACATGCTCTTTCTGGCTGTTTACTGATCTTTTGAACCTTTGGTTTTCTCCATACTTCTTTGCAATTGATAGATTGGGTTGATCCAATATGTAAAAACTTTTTTTTTGCTTGTATTTTGAGGCAAACATATACAGATCCAAGCATTACAGTAAAAGGCATTGTATTTTACCAATTGGCAACATAACTAAGCTTTAGTTTAAGACTGAAGACAACTGTGTTTTCTTCTGTAGGAATACTTATTTGATGCCTGTCCAGCTTCAAATTGAATCCTTCTGATTCAGAAAAAACTACATATATATGTGTGTGTGTGTATATATATATACATATATACATATATACATATATACATATATACATATATATACACATATATATGTATATTCCTTTTTAATGCCTTTAAGCAAGTATTGTAAATA
Organism: Mastomys coucha; assembly: GCF_008632895.1. Classification (NCBI taxonomy): domain Eukaryota; kingdom Metazoa; phylum Chordata; class Mammalia; order Rodentia; family Muridae; genus Mastomys; species Mastomys coucha. The sequence continues at coordinate 123,680,073 of NW_022196897.1, read as the reverse complement.
ACCTTATACAAGTAAATTACACTTCATACAGATTTGAATTGCCATGCAACATTTTATGCTAACATGAGTAAATAACAAAAAATAGCCAACAACAACAACAGCTACAAAACACCACCTGGATATGCTATGTTGTTTGTTGCTTGAAAAGGCTTAGCACTCTCTGCCTGCTCATGATGAAGGAAAGACTCAATATTCTTGTGTATAGCTGGAGAAGGTGTTCTTCCCACCAGATAATAACTTGAACTGGACTTCCCATGGTTCCAGTTCCTCCCAGGTTAGCTTCCGAGGATCCAATACAACAGCAAAACAAGTGCATACCACCCGACTTCCTTGCTTTGGTTTTCTTCAGAAACAAACAGAATTCACAAATAGAATTCAAATGAAAGTGGTTTGCTTGGCAGTGGTCCATGGGAAAGCTGGTGGTAAGGGAGGGAAGTGAAACAATCAGTGAGAAGCAGCCAAGCAAGGCTGCAGGCAGCTGGAGCTACAGTGTGCTGGGGACTCTGGGAGCTGGCATAGAGTACACACAAGCACACTCACACACACACACACACACACACACACACACACACACACACAGCTATATTCCAATGAAGGACCAGAAATTCAAAAATCATTACTCACTACCTCCTGCTGATCAAGTCACAAGAGAAGCAGAACCATTAGCCAGTAGGTGTCATCCATCAATGATTTGGGGTGTTCTCAGAGAATCTAACTCCCTAGTGCTTTCCCTTATCAGTTCCTGTTCGTGAGCTGAAAAGAGTTCTGCGGTCAGAAAGAAAGGAAATGAGATTCAGTAGCTCATCATTGAAGTCTAGTGATCTTGCACTTGTATTAACAGAATGGAACCAGGATGTCCTGAACATGGAGACACAGCAACATCACACAGTCCCTTCCGAAGCCTATCTGAACATGATATTCATTCCCCTGAAGGCTTATCATTTTTTCCCCCATCTTTACTATTTCTGCCTCCTCCATTTCTCTCAAAATTCAAAATCTTTCTCACAGCCATGTTCTAGTGATGCACACAGCAGATAGCGTCTCTCACGTGCACATGACAGCAAACCCAAATCACCAGGTGGTGGCTGCATGCTCTGTGAAGATAACTTTGCACCCGAGCTTTTTCTGAAAAGTCTAAGAAGTTTTGTTTTTTATGATAGCACAGATGTCTTGAAGGATTCCCGGAGGCAAAATTGCAAGCAGCTCTCCAATCATCTACCTTAGAAGGAAAATTTACACCGTTTCACTTTCTTCCTATGTCTGGGTTGATATTTGGCTCTGGCCAAAGGCCAAAGTTTTGATTGGCATGGGTTACAAACTAGAACCTCCCAACCTGGGAACCAAGACAAACCTTTTCTTCTAGGATGTTGATTGACATAGGTGTCTGTTATAAGGGTGCAGAGCTGACCAACATACTGCTAACCATCTCATAATACACCAAGTATTGTTCCTCGTTTCTCAAATAACTGTACATCCTCAAAGTTCTATGGAGCCTCTATAGAAGAACTGAGGCACAGAAGAGCCATATCATGGAGAGGAAAGGAGGATGCTCCAGGCTATACAACCCAATTTTCTTTGCTAACCCGAGCTTTCAAGTTTTAATCTAACAAGCAAAGTTCCCATTGGTTTTTAAAGGTGATTCTGAGAATGTCAGCAGGCACAAGGAAGCTCATTAGGAATTTTGAAACTTTACTAAATTGACTAAGGGAGTAGCAACCTGACCTTTTCAAATGTTTCCAGATGCTGAGCACTGGATTGAAATGCTAAATCGAAAGAACCAACTATTACTGATTAGCAGTGCTATAGCAAAAGGACCAGTTTTCATTTGATGTAGTGAGTCATGCTGGATGGAAAGACTCTGACACTCAGTGATTAATTTCTAAAAATGTGGCTGAACGAATCAAATTATGTATCATTTGATGCGATTAAATGTGAGTCCCTGCACTGTATGCAGACCTTTCGCTTTGCAAGCATTGCCAGCCTGTGAAATTAACTGTGCCATTTACAAGCTATCATGCAATTTTCTGTTTCCCGAAACAAAAGCAACAATCTGGGTACATTAAAGATCGTTATATAATTGACAAACCTGCTTTTATAAAACTTGATCTAAAACACTTAAATGGCTATCACTTGCAAAGGCAGCTACTCATTAACAGTGCAAAATCATTTAAAAATTAGAATGAAAGCCACACTTAGTTTTGTCCCCCTAGGATACTTCTAAGTCGACATTTTTATAGTTTACAAAGTTTCCTTCACTCAGACCAGTTACCTCACCTGGTTTCTTAACTCATTCATATAATCAGACAGAAAAGGCACTTGTGAGCCGATTTTTAAATGCAACTAAAGGATAATTTTCCAGTAAGAATAATTTTCTACTTCAGCAACTGGAAGATAGGTGTATTTCAGTCAAAACACAATAGTTTGATTTGGAGTTCAATTTCAATTCCTAAAATACTTATTGGAGTAGGCATATACGGAAGAGTGTACACAAATTTCACACGCAAAGCTCAGTGACCCTTCATGACCTAGAGATAACAATGAAGCTAATGATTATATCAACAAATGGAGTAAGGTCATTGTCACTCAAGCCCTGACCCCCTGGCCTGTTTCCACCAGAGAACCAATACTCTCCCTGCTCACTCTGCTCAAATGACCTGCATTTGAATTGAATATAGAGGAAGTCTCATGGGATTCACTCCTATTGACCCTCTTGATTGTGGACATAATAGTACATTTTCGATTATCAATGCATACTATATCACATTATATTTAAAAACAATCATCAATTTGATTATTGATAGAAATTTTATTTCCAGTTTTTCCCATTATAAATTTTGATACTGTGAACCCCCTCTACACAGTGAAGTTAAGTAAATTTCTGTTAAATTTACACCTAGGAGTAGTGATGCAAGATATATGCTGCCTTAGTTGACATTCTCCAGTAGTGCTTGTGTGGGCTTATAGTCCTATAGCATTGTCAGAGAGTTATTACTACTTATTCTTGTCTATTCTTGGTATTATCTGTCATTTCATCATGACCATTATGTGTTGTATGACATAGCGTTAGTAATATTGTGTTCCAATTTTAACAATTGTAAGCTAAACCTCTTGGTGTCGTTCACCTATAAGTTAAAAATTGATTCAAAAAACAAATACTAAAGTTTTCTGTTTATAGCCCCCACTTATATAAGTACAGTGACTTAAGTCTGTCTTATTTAAGCCACCTATTTTTTTTTTCAGAGTATCCATGGAGACTACAGGAACCTAAAGATCATCTCTGTTTACTTCAGTAGAGCTTGATGCCCATGAAACAGAAGAACAGGAGATTCTTTTAGAATCATAACTGTGAAGCCCACTGAGTCAATATTATGTTTATACCGGAAGACATTTTGAGCAATACACCAAATCCCTGACAAAGTACAAGCTCACTAAAGAGCATAGCATGGATTCAGCCTGACATAACTACAGCCATTCTGAATCATCACAACCAGTGGTTGCTCCTGAGTAACCCTAGGCAGTTTTTCCTACATAGTTTGCCAGCACACTGTAAGTAAACAGAGCAATTAGAGAGGTGTGTGAAGCTTTATGACCTTACCGTAGTGCTAGGAATGTGCTTGACCCTGACAGCACCTTGAGATAAGTCAGCTTCATTTGCGAGAGGATGAAATAATTTTTGTCCTGTCTGCTTTATAGGTCTCTATCATTCTGACCCACCTCATCTTGACATCACCAAGGACTATACTTTATCTGTAGGGCCCCCTCAATTTGCATTCCATGGAAACCTGTATCTTTTTTTCAGTCTCTTTCTTTAGTCTCATAGCACCAAAGAGATCATTCTCCAAACCTGAGACCAGCTTGCACCAGGAAAAACATTGAATTCTCATGTCATGAGAGCCATATTCATGTTGTTATGATTTTTCTTTGTTATTTAAGCCATAAAATATTTTATCTTCCTCTACTTCTGTCCTTATGCCCTGATTCTGTCGGCCAAACTATGTCCAATTCTGTATTTTAGTTCATGCCTCTTGCCATGTGACCTTTTTGGGGTGGCTAATCATCTTTAATGACTCTTGCCTTCTATTCCCAGCTTTTTCTCTCAGCCATTTCTGACTCAGGAACTTTACCTAACCTCCCTTGAGAAGTTGCTTTCAGCTATATATACATAATGAATATTATGGACATTCCTGAACTGTCAAGTAACAGTTATTTTAGATGGTAAATCTCCAGAAAATGAATAAAAGAGCAATTTCAGTTGGATATGTTCAACTTTTGATGCTTAGTGTATGTGATTAATGCATTACACACCTCTTCATTGTAGCCAATGTCTACAGAAAATAATTCAACAAGAAGACTTTGTTCTTTATCTTCTTCATGTTTGTATTTGATTTTGTATTCTGTGAAATAACACTTTATAAACCACAGCCTCCACATATAGTGGCTTAAGACAACAAACACATAATTACCTCATGAGTCTGAGGATTGGCAATTTAGTCAGTCCTAAGCTGGGCAAGCTTTTCAGTCTTGGTTGGATTTTACTACCTGTTTTCTTCCTAGCTGTCTCAAAAGCCTTGGTTGAGATGACAGAGGTTACTGGTATCTGCTCTAGGTGTTTCTTTCTCCTGCTTCTGGGGTAGCAGTCTAGCCTAGACAGGTCCTATCCATGGCATTGATGACAACAGGAGGGCAAGTGTGAGCAAGTCCTGTTGTCTGAAGGCCTGTCCTGCCTCTGATTGTCTGCACCTCTCACATCCCATTAACCAAGACAAGTCATGTGGCTGGTGTGACAGGCTGGAAGGTGCGGCAAAGTGCATGGCTAGAGGCATGGAACAGGCGATGGTGAAGAGCAGGGTGGTTTTCTACTCTATCATGGCAGGTCATCTCAGGCAAGTTACCTAATCTTCCTAAACTCAGGTCTGTTGTCAATAATTGAGGGATGATTATAGCCCAGGAGACTCTCCCAAATTTTTATAATGATTTAAAATATGATATATGTATTATACAATGATGAGTGCTTCAAAAGTGGTTAAGTTATAAATGTGTGAGATGGCATTGTTATCATTATGTTTACATCATTGACTTTTAAGCAGAATACTGAGGTGAGTGATGTTGGCCTTCCATGCCTCTGGCCTCATGGATGGTTTCAAGTCTTACTAGGCTTTCCATTCCACTAGCTCATTGTAGTAGCTTACCCATGTCCAGAAAAAAAGTAGTCAGTGAATGAGGGAATGAATTAGTTTGTCAAGGGCATGGGTATTTGATTGTCGTCTTATCTTGCGTGCAACCCAAATGAGCTGATGACTTACCTGTACAAGGTGTGTTCCACCTGTGACAATCAAGTTTCAGAAATGTAAAGAACAGATACAGTGACAGAGAAATACCATCCCAGAGAAATTCACAGCTTAGAGGTAAAGAAGTATTAGAGGCAATGCTGTTTCAACTTCAGAGCCAACATACATTGGCAGTTGAATTGGAGTGATAAACTAAGACTTTGCAGGAGGCGTTAGCAGAAATACTTTGAAGCTTGGAGATAAGTAGGAGTCGCTTATACACTTTGGCATTTGTGAGAGGGACATTCCAGAAAGAGGTGGGTGACTTTGTAAAGAAACTGAAAACTGTCACATTCAGTCATTGCTTATTCATGCAGAAACATATAATAGAATCCTAAGTGTGAGAGGAAAGAACTTAGGGAGGGTTTAGGGAAGGGTGAAGGCAAACGCAAAGACTTAAGTTGAGCTCAGGCTTGAGTATTAGAAAGACCACAGTGGGGAGAGCAGGCTAACATTGGAAAAAGTTAGCATTAGACAAGAGTTTCAAATTGTAAAAGTTTAAGCAAGAGATGCTGTGTCCTTTACCTTGAACTACATCAGGAGAGCTAAGGAAGAAAGGATGCACATGGCAGATGCTCACTGATGTTCTCAAGACTTTGTGATTAGTGATGGATGAAGAAGGTCTGCCCACTGCTCATGAGAACACAAACAGGAGACTCAGTTCATCACTATATAAGTCAATTAACAGACGATTATTCACTCAGAGGGTACCTTGGGCAGACCAATGCAAGATGATGAAGATACAGTGTTCTGATAATTAGTAAACAAGTAGCTGAAGTAAACCACCAAACTAGAATAGAAGCCTCTTTCAAGGAATATACAATCCACTTTGAGATAATTGAGAAGGGGTAACAACTTAATAAACTTTCTTGTCATGAAGCTGAGAGATATTCTTCTAAGCCTAGATTGTCCTTGTCTCTATTAATTGTCATAAGAGATTCCATTTCCTTAAGAGGAGGGAGGCTTCATGCTGTTCATTCTGTTTTGCTAATCTTTGTAACACGAGTAAGACTCAAAAAATCAGAACTCTGGGCTGGAGAGATGGCTCAATAGTTAAGAGAACTGATTGCTCTTCTGGAAGTCCTGAGTTCAGTTTCCAGCAACCATATGGTGGCTCACAACCATCTGTAATGGGATCTGATGCCCTCTTCTGATGGATCTGAAGACAGCTACGTTGTAGTTATATACATAAAATAAATAAATAAGTAGATCTTTTAAGAATAAATTAGAGGTTTTTTTAGAATTTTCTTACAAGATTCCCAGGCCAGCATCACTCAAATATCGGTCTTTGCTCAATGATGGTTGTCTCTCAGTACTAGCTTGGTTTCTGTTTTGTTTTGTTTTGTTTTGTTGTTGTTGTTTTGTTTTTTGTTTTTTGTTTTTTTGGGGTGTTCTGTTGTTATGAGAAAACATGAAACATAGAAAGTTTATTTCCTCATATACTTCCAGGTAACCTTCTATCACTGAAGGAAATTAAGAGTTGGAAATAAAGGCAGGAACTGAGACCTTGAGCCTATGGAGGATTTCTACTTCCATACTTGCTCCCAAGCTCATGTTCAACTACTTTTCCTATGCCTCCCAGGACACCTTGCCTCAGAGTGACGCCACCACCATGGGCTTGGTCTTCCTACATCCATCAACAATCAGGAACATGCCACACAGACATGCCTAGAGGCTAATTTGATGATGGTATTTATTCCTTGAGGTTCCCTCCTTCCACATGACTCCAGTTGGTGTTCACAAGGCAAAAACTAATCAGCACCCACCCAATGGCTCTCCCATCAAGGTTGCTATCTACCTTACATTGAGCAGGTGTCTCTAGGGAAGTATGAGATAAGAAGTCATATACTCATCCTTAGTTTTATACAGGACCTTTCCTCAGAAAGCTGGCAAGGATAGTGGGTCGGGAAACCCTTCCTCACTGTCTTAACACTTGTGCAGAAGTGTTTGTGTTACTTTTCCTAACAACTTATGTTGACTACTACAGAAGCAGATGCTATACTGAGTAACCATGTACAAGTCATAAAGAGGGAGTATGATTTTGGAGATAACAAAACAAGTAGAGAAAAAAAAATATGGTTTTAGCTACCATTCTTACTGCTGAAACAAAGTAACCAACAGAAGCAACTTATGGAAAGAGGAATTGGTTCTGGCTTAAGATTTTAGAAATTTCACTTTATTGTAATGTGGAAGGTGTAGATGTTTATGTCATGGTAGCTCTGATTACATTAGTGAGATCCATGAAGCTCACATGTGAAACTGGGAAACACCTTCAAAGACTTCCAGAGACCTGTTATTGCTAGCCAATCCCCAAATCATATGAGTTCTATATCCTTCCAAATAGCACCATAAATTGAAAATAGAGTAGTCTATTTGTGTGCATGTGGGATGGGATCAGGGTGGTGGTAAACTCAAAAATGTAAGAGCACAGGCAGAGTGTAGCCAGACATAGCTTAATTGTTTTAACCTTAAAAAATGTTTTAGAATTCTAAACATAATTATTATATTTATATTATTTCAAGCCCTCTTCAAATCCACTCCCTCTCAGATTCATGACTGCTTCTGTAATTATTATTGTTACATATTGGGGTGGAGCATTGTGAATTTCCCCTATCAAGGTTGGAATGTTGACAGGTGTGGTGATTATTGGGTCTTGTTTAAGCAACCATATTGTTAAGATCTCATGTATGCAAATTCCCTGACACATGTAGAAGACACTACTTAAAAGCAGGCGGCTACAATCTCTGACTTTTACAATCTTTCTGCCACTCTTTTCCAAAATGTTCCCTCAGTCATATGGATATGGGTTGCTTTGGAGATGTACCAATTAGGTTAGAGACCCCATACACATCTATTCTCTGCATTTTGACCAATTGTGGATAGTGATAGTTGCTTCATTGATAGAGGAAGAGTTCCAACTTTGATAAAGGAAATTTCACAGTGCTTTTCCCTAATATATAACAACAATAATAATTATAGAAGAGGTCATGAATTTGAGAGGGATTGGGAAAGAGACAAGGAAGTAGTTGGGAAAGAGTTTGAAATAATGTAAATATAGTACTTATATTTGGAATTCTAAAACATTTTTAAATTTAAAATTTATAATAGTCACTATATGCTGCAAGATGAGGCTTTGTTTGGTGAGGGATGAGAGATACATTCATCTATAGATGTAAAAATAAGTATTTAGAATACAGTTAAGGAAAGTATTGCTCCAGGGAAAAGGCAGTAATAGGTTCCCCTCTAGGGTCTCTGACCTCTGTAGCTATGAGGAGTTGGTTGGATTTATAGTGCCAGGTATTGATTCCCTCCTATTGAATGGAACTTAAGTTCAATTAGACAACTCCACTTCCCCAGATATAAAGTGCCATGGTTGCACCACTGGGGAATATCTTGCCAAGCAGATCACTATTGTGATTCATTGACAGCTTTTCCTCCTTGGGACGATTAGCCTGATCATTTGTCAGACTGCACACAGATGACCTCTAGTCCTGGTTCTTATAGGGGGTCTAATCTCATGTGAAAGCCCATGAACACCGAATTTATTCACTGTCACATTTTTATCGGTGTATTAGTCTTCTCCACTCACTCCATTGTCACCTATCAAGCTCTGATGACAGAATCCTAGGGCTTCTAGACTACATCTTCAAAGTCTTCTACATTCTTCCTGAAAACTAACCCAAAATCTTCATACAAATGCAGGAGAGCTTACTCATTGCAGTGGCCCCACTCTTTTTACCTATTTGCCATGTCAGTTACTTTTCCTGTCGCTATGCCAAAATATCTGACTGAAGCAATGTCTTTATTTTAGTCCATCATAGTGCAGAAAGCATGACAAATTGGCTCACACTGGCTCTGCCTGTGGGAACCTGTGGTGATGTGTTCTTGATACAGACCAGGAAGCAGAGAAAGTAGATTAAAATGACTAGGTAGTTTAACCCTCAAAGGTCCATCTCAAGTGACATATTTCTGCTTGTAATGATCGCTATTAGTGGTATTTGTACAACAAAGTTTATGATTTAAAATTTTTGGAGTGTGTGGGTATATGCTTGTGTTTCTTTGTGTGTATGTGTGTGTGCGCGTGTTTTTTTGTGTGTGTGTCTGTTTCTGTGTGTGCTTGTGTGTATCTGTGTATGTGTGCTGTGTGTGTGTGTGTGTGTGTACAGGAATGACCTTATGAATGCTGTCCTTGTTTCATTAGGAAAGAGAAAAGCATGAATAACAAAAAGAATGGGAAAAGGCAAGGGAGAAAAGGAAAGTATGTGGAAGCTGAAGGACGAAGAAGGATCCTGGGAAATCAGGAGTGGCTCCAACATTAGCTTGCATGCCTGGGAATCTCAGTGTCCCATCTTAGCAAGATTAAGGTAAATATCTGGAGGACAATAATTCTCCCAACAGTACGATGTGCAAATATATAACACAAATATATTTTAATTATTATGAATTGAATCCAGGACCTCGTGTAGTATCTTTTTCACAAAACTATATACACAACCTGGTTCTGTATGCTTGTACCCTGATTTTATTTCCTTTCTTTATAGAGGTCATAGATAATTTTTGCATAGAAGGGAACAAAATACACAAGTTTCTTCACTTTTGTCTACTTATTTAAAGCATACATTTTAAGACTGTGGTTGGAGATGAAGTTAATTCTGAGGCAGAGACTTTAGAATTGGAGTTGAAATACAGAATCTTTCCAGGAGAAGTTGGTATTTATCTACAAATATTGAGAGTGGCCTTAGATACAGTGCAAACTTTCTTAGCAAACTGTGAACTGATACTTGTGTGGCTGACCAATGGGACAATTTTTCACTCCAACCATATCTGTTGAAGTGTTTCTTTTGGAGTATGGAAAATTCTGGAAATCTACCACCTCTAAATCATGATTTAACTCAGAATGGCTCAACACTGCGTTATATTTTGGGCAGGTGGTTGGAAAGAACAAGGTAGAACAGTGCTAAAGGGGGAAAAAATTCATTTCCTGAAATAGAATGTCCGAATATCACAGTAAACTTACTTGCTGTCCCTTTGAAGTATAATTGATATACTAATCAGGCTTATAATGCATTCTCATTTCTTTCACCTAGTAATATAAAATTTAAGGGAATGCAAGATTGATTTATTTTCTTAAGCACAGGGCAGGCAGGGAATGATGAATGTAGGAGATGAAGCACCTGTAATGTTTGCCTTTTGTAAAGGAAACAATTATTGCTCTGCACCTTCATGTAGCTGCCTTGTGGGAATGAAAGATTTAAGTTTATCAGACCTTTGAAGAATTTGGAAAAATTGAAAGTATAAAGCTTTTTTAGTATTCAAATTTTATTAAATTAAAAAAATAAAATTTGTACCACCCAAGTCTCATAAATAGCACAATACCATTTCAAAATAAAATTAACTACAAAGTTCTTACTAGACTTTGAAGTTATTATTGAGTTAAAACAATAACTTTTAACTCTGACTTTGGAATAAAGTTGATATGTTGTTATTTTAACTTATGTTAAGTTGGGTTATAAATTCCACCATGTCCATTCTCAGTAATGATATGTTTATGTACTACATATCACACTCATTAATCAATATTTCATGATCCCTACTTTGTCGTCTGGGTTATCAGTGTTGAAGGCACATTTAGCACAGAGTTTATCGTGGGCAACTGAACATCTATGGCAAAACAGAAACAGAATCCAAAACCTTTGCCCTACTTCTGGCATAATCCCTGTTTTCTATTCTATATAAGACTCCAGAAACACTTATTTCCATTAAAACAATATCTCTAAGGTAGATAACCTTAATTTTGCCATGGTCTCTTACTGCTCCAGTACAAATTCAGTTCAGTTCAATAGTTCAATTAAAAATGTAAAAGTTTGCTTATTAGATTAGCAAAGAGTAGATGTACTAAAAATGCCCAAAACAAATGTAAATTCTGAGCACTGGGATCTCTTTAGCCACAGGAAAAAGAGTAAATTAGTGGAGCCATTGTAAGCCAAGCTCTGTACTATGTTTGTTTGTATGTACTAAATTTAACATTGAGACATACATAGCCTGTGATTCCACAATTCAGCTTCTAGGAATCTCACTGAGCAAAAACATCTAAAGTATTGACCAGGGTGGGTGGAGGGATTGTGGTTTGACTAAATGTCAGCATATCCATAAAGAAATAGTTTTCACTTACTAAATCAAGATACAATTTTAAATTTGGCATGAAAGTAATGCATCAAATATGCATTAGAAGGAAGGATTCAAAACATTTTTTATTCTGGTTATATATTTGTTTAAGTTTGTTTAAACTGACATGAAAGTGATAAGAAATAGAAGAAAGGGATAAAAAAAGAGCAAAAGATGGGAGGAAGACAGAAAAAATGCCACGGGATGGTGGTAGTCCTTCCCTTATGTTTGGAATAGGACTAAAGATGACCTTGCAAGCTGCTTGGTACTATTTCAGTGTATACATAAATGAGAAATTGTATTAAATTGGCTTTTAATATCTGCTTATATAAAATCACTTGAAGCACTGGGGAATCAAGTGGTTTTACTTTTGAGTAAAAATAACAGTGAGAGCATGTTGGCGTGCAACAGCCTTCTCATTGTTGTATCTTGGTGCAAACATCTTTTCCATTGGTAAATTGTCATACTCCTTTCAACCTTTGATTAGCTTTTGACACAATTTCCTTTGTAGACTCAATGCTGGAAAATACCTCTTACAGTTTCCGTAAGAGAATGACTTTTATTGTCACCCTTTCCTGTGGGACATTTCCATGCTCTCATCCCAGCATCTCCCATTTATAGTAAAGAGAGAGATCCACACACTCCCTTCAAAAGGCAACTGCTCCTGCATTCCTGCAGTGGGTGGGCTCTGTCTTCCAAGACTCCATTTACATTCTTTTTGAATCTTACCTTCAATCTGATCACAGCATCTTAATCTTTACTTAGAAATATCACTTGGGGAGGGGGCTAATTTGTTCCTTCCCTTTCTGATTTTTGCAAACTGCAGTAAGGATTTATCCATAGGAAGTAATGTAGTAACACAGTCATAATATGAACTGTGTGAACTCAGTAACAAATGCATGGGTGACCCACTGCTGCTGGGGCAACAGAGCTCCACACCACTGAATTATTAGGAAAGTAATCAGTGGCCAAAGGAGCCAGAAGAAAGATTTTTTTAATTTATATTATTACAGTTAGTACCATTTGGTAACTAAAAATTGAATCATTTTGTTGGAGAATAAAGGCTAACTAAGTTCTGTAACTAAAATTTTTGCATGTCACAGACATTAAACCAAATAATCTAAGTGTAAAAGCAATGGGAGAGTATTGCTAGAATCAACAATGAGTGCCTATCTTTGGACAATTGCCGTTATTAAATTTTCCTTATGTATGTTTTAATCTTCCCAATTAGTGTTTATTGTAAGAAAATAATTAATATTGAAAAAATAGCACTTTCTATCTTTCTTTGCAATTTATTTATATTTATTCCTTTTTATTTTGTTGTAGTGTTTGGAAACTCACCCAGGGATTACCACACACTAAGCAAGCATTTTATTTGCATTTTTTTTTTTTTACTACTGCAAAATCTAATTACATTTTGGTGTAAATCGATAAATTTAATTTGATTCGGGTAACTTGGGGATTCTTTAGCTAATAAAAGTGTTTTCTTTTAGTTATTCTTTTAAATTCCCTCTAAAAGCAGTGTTTATTTGAACAAGTAACCCTGATTAAATTACTTTCAGGAAAGAAATACTCTATTATAATATTTGTCTTTATCCCAAGAACATTAACTGGTGAGTTTTTTTTTCTCTTGCACATGTCTATTTTATCCTGGTCACTGATATTTTATGGTGGTTTCCAGTACAATCTCTCATATTTCATATTAGAGCTAGGATTTTGTCATATGAATACTATGAATGTGGAGTCTCTGAAATAAGGAAGCTATTGATTTTTCTACATTTAATAATATCAGTTCTAATCATAGAACTCTTGTTAGTAGAACATATTCACTTTTGGGTTTTTGTTTCTGCTCTGCCTTGAGTTCCACCCTTCTCTTCCTCTCAACTTTCTCACTGTCTTACATGACTATATTTTTTTCTCCTTGCTGTGCTATTCCTACAAGCATTCACACACCCTGTATTCTCACTTCTACTAAAAATAACGCACTAAGTTTCCTCCACCTGTCATCGGATTTCTCTTCTCTCCTTTACAGCTACCTTAGTAAAGGACACGATCTTTTCTTGCTGACCTCTTTGAGTTGTGAAGCCCAGGGGTGGCATAGCAGGCCTGACTTGAAGGCTTCCGCACAAGGAAGGGAAACTTCAGAGACTCATCACTAAGTGGAAGTGGCACTGTGAGTCTAAGCTGTTCACATCTATGATTTTTGCTTCCTCTCACCCTTGGAAGCTGGAACTTTGCTGCACATCAGTCAGATGTTGCCTACATGGTGCACACCAGTCAGATGCTGCCTACATGGCTGGCCCCTAGGAAAAAAAAATATCTGGGTTCTAATGCTCTTGTGAGCGTGGCTACTTGGCAGGATTTCCCACGGTCTCTTGTGGCAGATTGAACATGTATTGTGTGAACCCAAAGAAAAAGACTTGAAAGAACTCAGTTGGTTTACTCTACAACAATTCCTCTGCTTCTTATCACGTGGCTAATTCCATTTTGTATCTTTCTAGTGCAGTCACAGTTGTGGGTTTAATTAAAACAAAACAAAAAACAAAACAAACAAACAAACAAAAAACAAGTTCCTTAAAGCTTCTCAGACAAGAACTGACCAGGAGGTGGTCACAGGTACCATGTTCCAGACCTCACTTCCAATTTTTTTCTTAGATAGCCTCTATTAAGGATTTTATTCTACTGTTCCCATAAAATCCACTCTTGCAAAGATACCCAGCAAACCCTTTTGATAATGAGTCCCATGGTCATTTCTCTGCCCTCATTGTATTCTCCCTTTACTGGTTTCTGAGTCAGATTATCATGTTCTTTTAATTACTTCCTTCCTTGGTCTCTAGAACAATACACTCTTTTGGTTTTTGACCTTCCATGATGCATTTTTCCATCTTTTTTTACTGGATGTTGTCTCATTCCTGAACTCTATAGTAGAAACAACATAGGAAGTAACTGTTTCCAAGGATTCAGTGTGTGTGGGAGGGAGGATAAATATCTAAACCTGATGGCTGAAAAGAAAGAGAAGAAGAGAAATTGAAGGTAGTACAAGAGACAGTAGGAAATGTTCTTTCTCTCACATAGGTTTACTATGACGGTGAACATAACTAAGATGCTTTCTACAGGTGAAAATAGAGCCTAGAAAAGATGTCCAATACTGATAGGCCTGCTTTTATTTGTCACTTGACCTTTTTCCCTTACTGCTTTTAAAATTCTTTCTTTGTTTAGTGCATTTGGCGTTTTGATTATTATGTGACAGGAAGAATTTCTTTTCTGGTCCAGTCTATTTGGAGTTTTGTAGGCTTCTTGTATGTTCATGGGCATCTCTTTCTTTAGTTTAGGGAAGTATGTATTTTCAGTATTGTATAAGCAAACATCTACATAAGACTGTTCAAATGATTATTCTTTTATATCAAAATACTTTTATAATACTCATTTTATTGTTACAATACTTTATAAAATTTAAAGAATATGATAAAATAAAAAAGGTATGTCAGGTATTGAAGGGGGTTTCTGGGAGGAGTTGGGGTTCAAAAAAGAAAGAAGAATAATGTAATTCTATTTACTTAAAATATGTTTGTAAATGCTAACAAATTCAGATAAATTGAAATTATATATCTTTTTTCATCATAATGCAATAAAATTTAAATCAATTAAAAAAGAAATAGAGAAAAATATATTTTAAGAAAGAAGACAGGACATTTCAGGGGAGGGCAGAATTCAAGAAGTGTAGTCATGAGCATTATATATGATGTTCTAAACAACCATAAACATTTTTTATAGTTATGTTCATGTAATGACTCTGTAGTTGACATCAGTGAGAATGCATGAAGATCAAAATCTTAAAATGAATATCAATTGGAAATATAAGGTAAGTTCAGAGGTTAAAAATATAGATGTTTGTTATCTCATTTAACTTCTGTTTCATATAACAAATATGTTTGATAAAATCATCAAATTAAGTGTTTGAAATTATATATTACAAAAATTTATAGTCTTTAAATATTGTGTAAAGATATCCAAATGTACACCCAATTACACTCAAAAAAAAAATGTTCAAGATAGCAGAAACGACTCCTGAAAAATCTGAATCCTGATGAGAATGAACTAGTAGTAGGTGGGTGGGGGGGCAGAAGAGAGGTGGATTCAGGGGCAGTATAATGGTTGTACTCACCTATTGAGCAAGTAGAGAGCTTACTTTAGCTGGAAATAGGAGAAGCATCATCTTTAACCAAGAGAAGAAAAACCAGTAAGCATGGGGGCATTTGCTTAGAGACTTCTTGATGTTGTGGGCATGAAAAGAATGCTACAGGGTACTTTGGTTTTAGAAGTTATCTTTGAATTGGAGTGTGCTTAAAGGTATTTAGAAATCTGAAGAAAACAAGCTGATGAAGGGAGAGGAGCAGTGGGATATGGTGATGGATGAAACCTGAGGAGTAAGGACCGTGTAGGTTTCCACTGACCTTGCATAACTCTTATGAAACTTTTCATTCTCTTGATAGAGTTCCTTTCCAGACTGGATGTTAGAGGGACCTGCTTTGTGATGGAGACATTAGTAATATAGTTCATAAATACCACTAGTATACTTTTTGTTTTTGTTGTTTTTTTGTTTAGTTTTGTTTTTTTGAGACAAGGTTTCTCTACATAGTTGTAGCTGTTCAGGAACTCATGGTGTAGAGCAGGCTGGTCTCAACTATTGACCTGGAACTGAGGGCAGCAAACTTGCATATGTATTCTAGGGAACCTTCTTGCAGACCAAGCTTGAGAAGGTTTCTAGGCTGTCTGCCCATTTTCTTTTTCTCTCCAAAGACTAGTTCTGACTGTTTTGTTTTAGTTTTTCTGAGTTATACTTGTTTGGGGCTGTGCTGCAGATTGTCCATTTATGGGGGTATTTAAGACATCTCAGTGTTTTAGTTATAATAAATTAAGCCTTTTACAAGAACTCACATACAAATATTTACACTAACAGGGTATCCATTTCTCAAGTAAATTGGGATTGATGGGGTTATATAATAAATGTTTTATTAATTTTACCACAAATTTTGAGACTGTTTTCCAATGTGACCTTACGATTTTGCATCCTTAGTAGACATATAAGAACTCCAGCTGTTCTGTTTTCCTTAGAAGTTGGCATAATCACTCTTTCTTCTTTTCTTTTTCTTTTCTTTTCTTTTCTTTTTTCTTTCTCTATTTCTTTGTTCCTTCTTTCCTTCCTTCCTCCCCTCCCTCCCTTTCTTTCTCTCTCCCTCTCTCCTCCTCTCTCCTTACTTCCTTCTTCCCTTCCTTCCTTCTTCTCTTTCTCCTCTTTTTATAAAAACCTTTTTATTATTATTTTCTGTGTATGGGTATTCTACCTGCATAGATGTCTATGTACCACATGTGTTCCTGGTGCTTTAGATACCTTGGAATGAATTGCAGATGGTTGTAAGCCATCTTGTGGAGCTGAGAATTGAGCCTGGGACCTCTGGAAGATCAGCCAGTGCTTTTAACCCAGAACTACATCTCTAGTCCCATTGTCATCTTTAAAAAACTGTTTACTGATTCTTTGTGAATTTCATATCATCCACACCAGTCCTTCTCATCTCCCTGTTCCTTCATATCCATTCTCTGCCCTTGCAAGCTTACCCCCAACAGAAACAAAAACAAACAAAGAAGCCAAACCCATCTTTCCACAGGAGCTTCAGAGTGTCACTGTGTGTCACATAGAATACCCTATTGTCCAACTAATTTTACTTGCAAACATTCGTTGCAATCAGTCATTGGTTTGGTTCAAAGCCTCTGGCTCCTGCTGCATTATCAATACTGTATTCTCACCAAGTTTCTTCTTAGATATTCTTTTGTTGCTGTGTGTCAAGGAGATCCTGCAGCTCTGCATCTGTAAGACCAGGCCCGTCAAAGGCTCCAGCAGTTTATAGATAGGGTAGATGTTGGGGTGGGCCAACTCAAAGCCCTGGATCTGGGCCCGGGTGTTAGTTGGGTTGGCCAGCTCTCTATTCTTCTCATACACACACCACCAGGGCCAACTCTCCAGTACTGCCTCTTGTAGGTCACCCAAGTACCTAGCTAGCAAGGGTTGGGGCCAGTCCTCCTGACCTCATGTCCTTTGGGTGGGCTCACCTGTGTCCATGCCACCAGTACCAGTTGTAGTATGCTGCCTAGGAGAGGTGCAGGACCCTACTCTCCCAAATGCTACAGCCTGTGAGGTGTGGGACCAGCTCTGTTCAGTTCTTAGACATCAACATAGTCTTAGGTAGCAGCCCAGACGGTGATGGCCACATGACCTTTGGTGGTTACATGGGCCATGGGCATTGACCACTGCTATTGCATAGCCACAGCCACATTCATGGCCATCTGGAGCATCACTGCTGAGACCTCACCATGGCCTTAGATGATGGGGCAGGCTACTCACATCAGGCTGTTCCTCACTATCCTTGCATCTCCAGTTTTAGCTCTCTTCATAGTACTCAAACTGTTCAGCTTCTCTTCCTCTCCCGTCTCTTCACCACATATTGTACATCCATGCCATGTGTAATCAGGCAGGCCTCTCTAATATAATTTTAATGATCTCTAAGATTTCTGGCTCAACAACCTACCTGAAGTAATTTATTATGTTGTGTAGATAGCCTTTAACACCCTCAGATCGGTTGCTTCTTCTTTTCGCTTTGTCATTGATATAGAGCTGAGTTGGTATGGTATACACAAAAGATTCTTTTGGTCTTTGCCTGCTACCTGATAACATATTCTAAAATTCCTATGATTTTTTGAGTGATGGAATGTTGGAGACATCTTTTGCTACATCACTGCTTCCTAACAGAATTGTTAGGATGGTTAGATTATTTCTATATTTTGACAAGATAATTGGTGGCTGGAGTCTCTGGTTTCTGGGTGAGGGTTCATCACCAGAAAGACCAAGTCATAATTAAAACCATCCTGAACTCTGGGGAGGAAAAATGAATTACACATTAGCTGAATCACAGGAGGTCAATGACCGAATTCATTATGTCTATGTAACTAAACCTCTGCAAAGTCTCTTACAGATGTTCAGGCAACATCCATGTAGGTACAGAATGTGGATGTCAGAAGTGGCACGTGCACAGGAACAGGAGCTGCTGCTCTCAGGACTATCCCAGACCTCACTTCGTACACCTCTTCTGTTTGCCTACCTGCATCCTCAGAACACTTTTTTTTTATATATATATATACTGAACCGGCAACTATGCCTAAATATTTCCTTGAGGTTTGTGAGATAGTATATCAAATTATCAAACCTGAGGAGGAATTTGTGGGCACCCAGTTTGCAAGTTCATCAGAGTTACAAATGATTTGTACTTAGTGTCTGACAAAAGTAATCCTGTAGCATTGAACTCATAAACTGTGGGGTCTCTGGGCTAACTCCAGATAAGTAGAATTAAAATTGAAAACCAGGCTTTATCAAAATAGTCAGAGAACTGGTTAATATTTTGGTCTTTTAATGCTTGCATAGCAAAATACCACAGAATAAATGTCATAAAAATTACAAAAAAATCCATTTCTTTAGTTCTGAAGTCATGGCAGTCCATGATCAAGATACTATTTGGTCTGGTTATGATAGGGACCCAGGTTCATCTTCCAAGACGGCTGCATCCTCAAAGGGACAAACATGGTGTTCTTCTATGATGAAAGAATAGGAGATTACTGCCTGTAACCTTAATCTTCATGTAAAGGTACTAATTTATGGTAGTGCAACCCTCAGAATTTGATCACTTTTCAAAGGTCTCACTCCTCAGTACTGTTTCCCTGGGGGCCAGGGATGAGCATCATCCCACCCACAGAAGGAATCTCATGAAGCACACCATCTTAAACACAAACCTGCTATGATGTCAGTTCTATGCAGGTATATGTATAGATAGGAAACAAAGTGTACATTGCAACTAGCTGTTCTTTTATAGGAACTCATAATCCAGTATCAAATTTTATTTTATGTGATTTAAAAGTAGTTGTGGAGTTTATCCACTGTTGCTACTTTATGGGAACATAATTGAAGTTTTTTGTATTTATTTTGTTTCAGAATTATTTGCTAACCTCTGTTATCGGATCTTACAATGTGCCTATAGGTTTTGGTAGTATTTTCTAAGAACAATTGTATCTTCTCTGAATTATAGCAGTTCTCTATCGTTTCTACAAATCTCTATGCCCTAATGTTCTCGTTCTTATTTTACTTCCTTAGATAATTATGCAGAAAATGTGATAACAGGATTTATCCATTCCTTAAAAGGTTTAAAATCAGTACCTGATGCTAAATGCCTGCCATAATCATTTCTTTATTTTTTAAAGAATATTAATGATGTTGATGCATACTTGTACATCATGTACTGTATGTTAGTGCAAAGTGAGAGAACAGAGAGCTCACAGACCATTGATGGGAGTGTAAGGTCTAATCATCATGGAAAACTGTAGGACCATTCCTTCATCAACTAGCATTAGATCTACCCTTCTCCTCTACCACCTTCTCTATTTTACTTTCTTTTTCAGTTACTTTTTTATCTTTATTTTATTTCTCTTAATATATTATCTAGATAATTAAGACATTTCTTTTTCTTAATTTGTCCATCCTTTTAAAATGATATAACAACAGTCCATCACACCTGAGAAGCCATATTCTTTATGTGAGGTTGTTTAAATATTTTTTCCATTTCTACCTTTGGTTATCCTTGTTCTCATGTTTTCCCTTTATTTATTTTTGTGTGTACATGTGTGGCATATGTGTGCATATATATGACATGTGTATAAATGCACATTGTGTACCCACCTCCTATCTTGTCCCTTGAGGACTGGGATTATATTTTGCTACCAATTCTTGCTTTATGTGGCTTCTGGGATAAAACTAGGGCCCACATGCTTGTGCAACAATCCCATATCTCTCTGTGCCATCTCCAACCTAAATTTAAATGTTTGACAGGTTTTGTTTCTCAGAAGAACTACTACTTTTTTATTAATATATTTATTTGTATATGATGAGTCTCTCTGTGTTTGTGTATGTGTGTATGTGTATGTGTGTGTATATGTGTATGTGTGTGCATGTATGTGTGTATATGTGTGTGTATGTGTGTATATGTGTATATGTGTGTGTATGTGTGTATATGTGTGTATATGTGTGTGTATGTGTGTGTGTGTGTGCATGTCTGTGTGTTTATGTGTGTATATGTGTGTATATGTGTATATGTGTGTGTATGTGTGTGTATATGTGTGTGTATATGTGTGTGTATGTGTGTGTGTGTGTGTGTGTGTGTGTGTTTATGTGTGCATGTCTGTGCATGTATACAGTTTTCAGAAGTTCATACTTCCTTTCTCCATGAAGTTCCAGGAGATCAAATTCAGGCCTTCAAGCTCAGTGGCAACAACCTTTACGTGGTAAGCCATGTGGCCAGCCCTGAAGAACTACTTTCAACAAGTTGAAACAAGCAAGTTGAGTTTACCTTCAACCAACATCTCTTCACTTTATATAGGGCCCTAAAGACTGACCAAGGCAATATTCCCACTCAAGTCCAGCTTAGTAAATGAGTGAATGAGTTCATCACCATGGCTGGTTCATATGAATATGGATGACTCCCTGACAGCTATATATACTGAAAAGCCCAGCATACGTGATGACCTCCCCAAAACTGATCAGCTGGAATTCTGCCTTCAGCTAACCTCCCACTTCCTATGAACTCTACCATCTCTCATGACCAGTTGCAAGGTGTTGGGGGGAGGACAGAGGGTAGTAATGGCTGAACTATCAGGTGAAGATTCTGAAACCTTCTGTCTTCCAGATTTTCCTAGGTGGCATCAACACCCCTGTTGGCATTACCTTACACTGGATCACCTTGCTTATTTCATTACACAGGAGCATCTCTCTGCTCAGTGATGTTGATGGGATTATCTGCTATATAGAGAGCAGAAACTTTTACTAGAAACCTGACAACAAACTTCCTCAACTTTATTTGCTAGTGTAAGTTTTTATTTATTCTTAGTTTTGAGAAATAGTTTTACATAATATAGAATCCATTGCTGTGGGCTTTCCCCAACACTTTAATATTTTAACTAACTCAACTTGGGTGATATGGTTTCTGAAAAGCCAGATGCAAATTTTATCTCTCTTGTTCTGTGGAAAGGGGGCCTCTACCCCCTTTTAGCTTCTTAATTTTTTTCTTTATTTCAAATTTTCTGCAGTTTTAGTATGATGTGTACAAGGTAGCTGAGTTTGTTTGTTTGTAATTTATCATGCTTGGTGCTCTCTCCACCTCTGGTGCCACTGGCTTCCTACCTCACAGCAGTTCAGCAGTCCGTCAGCAATTATTGCTCCAAACGTTTCCTTCACTCATTCTCTCCCATCCCTTCTCAGCATACACCACTGATACCCTCTGTGGTTGTCCTATAGATTTCTGATATTCTATTGTCATACTTTGTCAGTTTTCTTAGTTTTTCAGTTTCAGAACTTTGTGGTAACATTTTCTTTCTGTAGCAAGGTCTTATCTGCTAATAAAGGCATTCTTCGTTTTACTTATTAGCTTCAATCCCTTCAATTCACTTCTTTTTCATTCTTTCTGGGATTCTGTCTGCCTGCTTCCAGAATCCATCTTATATGTGGGGATCTACATTAGAGCCCTAAGTGTTTTAATCATACTTGTTTAATATCGCTGACCTGATAATTTCTACTTTCTGGTGGCAGCTGACTGATTCTGGTGCCTTCTCTTATGCTTGAGATTTTTACCTGGCAGCCTGGGTGGTGGTTTCTGTTGAAACCAGGCATGGTGCCCTACTCGGTGAAGCAAACAGTAGCAAAGGGCCTTTAGTAATAGGAGAGCAGTGTGCAGGAAGGAAAAGGAGTCTGTGACTGAGCTTCAGTTCTTGGTGAGACTGAACCTTGCCCTCAGGACTTCCTAGAGTTTACAGGGGCAGGTAAGTAGGCTCTGATAAAACCTCTGTAAATTAGGAGCCGTTTAAAAAACTTTTTGAGAGAAAATTGATGCAGGCACTCAATGGTTCTGGTCCTTTTCTTTCTTTCTTTCTTTTAAAGGCACTGACTTCACACTGGGAGTCAATGTAATGCAAGGGGGAACTAAAAGCAGGGTACCAACCTAGCATCTCCGCCTCTCTGTTGTGTTTATCTCCTTGACTTTGTCATGTTAATCACTCGGAATAACTGACCTACCTTATCTGTCTTCAGCGCTGCAAGTACTGGGACAAAATTTTCCTAAATTTGTAGTCACTTTAGATCCCAGGAAAAGCAAAATCTTGGACCCCACCTCCACCCCACTCAGAAAGAGGTAATTATCTACAAAGTCAAATCTATGTCTTGGGATTCAGACTGATCCACCCATATGATGGCAGTTCTATTGACTTCTTCAGAGCAGCTTGAAAAACCAAGATGGAGACCAGGATGAACCAGATCACACCTTGACCAAGACAGTTTATACATACATCTTGCCTCTTCCTCAGCTCCTCCTCTATTCAGTCTTACAGGTCCTGCCAGGACCCTGACGACCTACTGGATCCCATTATTTATTTCTCTTCCCACTGTGACCATATTTGATTACTTCTTGTTCTCTTCATTTCACCATATCTTGGGAACTTGTTTATGGAGTCACATGACCAAGACTCATTACTCAGCCACCGAGGCTGTAACTAAACATTTTGCTCTAAAACGTCTAGTTACATGAACTTTGGAGACCAGAGACCACTAGTGTTTTTTCAAGATGGCTGCTCTCTCTACTGGTATCAGTGTAAATTGTATTTTCTCCCATCTTTAATGATCAAATCTGATAGCACTCCTAGACATAAAGCTCATAAGGTCATCCAGACAAAAACCTCTCCAGAGCTTTCTAGTTCTAAGCTGTATGCAAACCAATTCTCCAACAACATTAGCGTTTCTTATTCTAATTTGGATACCTTTGTCTTTACCTTGGCATATATTCATCGTTCACAGTAGTAGGTGTCATTGGGGCAATTTTTTAAAAATATATTATGTGTTTAGACCAGATTCATCTCCACATTCTCCTATACATTCTCCTCTAATCTCTTCTTTCCCTTCCCTTCCCTTCCCTTCCCTTCCCTTCCCTTCCCTTCCCTTCCCTTCCCTTCCCTTCCCTTCCCTTCCCTTCCCTTCCCTTCCCTTCCCTTCTGCTTACATGTCATAGTTACAAATGATTTCATGTGTCTCCTTAACAACCATCACCTGTGAGCTTGGTTCATTTCACTCACACAATAATTTCCTTGCAGAAGTTTTTCCTATTTATCTCCACCCCAGTCACTTAATGGTTCTCTCCATCTCTCCAGTTTTGGGGGTGGCAGTTTTTCCCTGTGTCTTCTGTTCTCTGACAGATCTCAGAATAGTTTTTAATTTGTTTAGCTTTTCTTCTTATTAGGGCAGATGGATAGCTTTCAAGCATTTTACACGTCAAAGTAGTAACTGGACTTTTTTAAATCTGTTAAGACAGTGAATTTAATTACAGCTATATGTGCATATACTTGCAACCTCACATTAACCAGAACAACTGTTAAGTTAATACTAATGTATTTTTTAAGGATTTGTTCAATTTACTTGACTCAAATTTTCCTTTGCAGCTTGTGTATGTGTTTATTAGTGAAATTTTCCTTTAAATATCCAGCATCCTGCCTTCTTGCTTGATTTATATGCCATGATAACAGAAGTCACACATTTACCAGAACATTTTTTTCACTATTCTCTAGAACAGTGTGACTAATACTCCCCTTCCTTGAATGTTTGTCAGAACTTGCTTGCAAATCTTTTCATGATCTGAGATTTCTCTGGCAAAGAAACTTAAAAGTATGATTACTATTCCCTATTAAATTTGAGTTGGCATTAATACATCAGATCGAGGGGATTCTATTTATTTTTAACTGATAGCAAAATGTTTGATAATAGCCAAAATAGATACATTATCTAGAATCATTCCTTACTTGTGTTTCTTCAGAGGTTCATGCTTATTCTTTAAAGTGGGAATGAAAGTTAAAATCTTTGAGATATTATCTGTCTCTGCCTATTCTAAGGGGTTGGGTCTAAATAGAAGTGGGCTAACTATCTGTTAATACATTTACTTCCTCACTCTGGACAGCTATGGAGGTTGCACTTCCCACCTTCCCTTGGAGTTGGGTGGGGCCTTGTGCCTGAATACTTTTAATGTAAAGTTGAGTCATGCACTTGCTACCAAACCCTCCCTGTAAAAACTTCACCACCGACCTTCAGTCATTGAGGTGCAAACCATCTTTAAGACCTAGTGACTCTGAAGAGCAACTATTTAATTTACTTCAACAATACGCACAGTGTCAGGCTTTGTAGTCTTTTGTACCACATGACTGCATTAACATGTGAGCAGTCTTGGGCCAGGAAAGCTCTATGTGTTCTTTCTTAGCAGAACTTTGGTTCTCATTGTAATAGTCTTTGGTGTTCATTGTGAGCTGGAATTCTGAAGCACTATCACCTGTCATTATTTCCCCCATTAACATCTATCCTTTATGGCCTCTTGGTAACCACCATCAGGGAGAATTATCAGAATAATATCACAATATTCTACTCAAGTGCCAATAGGAAAAGTATAGATGCTAATGGATTTCTTCAGGCTCAGAAGCCCCATAGTGCTGCTTTCAGCACATTGTATTGGGCAATGTAAGTTAGACATGTAACCCAGACTCAAGGTGAGAAGCAGACTGCCTCTTCAAAGTGACATTGTAAAAGAGGAAAACCATAGAGAAACTGGATTATTTGTGTGTGTGTGTGTGTGTGTGTGTGTGTGTGTGTGTGTGTGTGTGTGTGTTTGTAATGTGGGGGATAGAACTCAGGGCCTATGCATGCTGAGTGCTGTCTTACAGATCCATGTCCACAGTCCCATAGGGCCATTTTCAATACTTCAATACATCACACCTGACTATGCCTACATAAGATTCGTTCTCTTTTTCCCCTAATGACAGGTGAATCATGCTTCAAGAGGCTTTATAAGCCTTGAGAGGGGCCACAGTGAGAGAATTTGTTCTTTATAGTTACTGTGCCATGGCATTAAGTGTGTAAGAAAGGAATAAATGTGTTTTGGATTAAACCACTGATATTTCAGAGGTGTTTATTAAAGCTAATCTTACTCTAAAAATCGAAATTGAAGCTAAAAATCTCAGCTTGAACTTTCTTAAACTACATAGCTAATACAAATTGATTGTGAACTTATGAAACGATCATTTTGTGAACATAATTCCTAGGGGAAAATACTTTTCACCTAATGCCAAGGTCAGAAACAGTTAACTTTCCTTTTCAATCTAGTATGAAACGTGGAAAGGTTTACAGAAGGAAGGCAGTGACTATTTTTTTTTATTTCCAACTTTATTCTATGTTGCTCAAGTGTACCCTGTTGCAAAGCCCATTTCACCTGGGTGAGGACTCATTTTGTCTCCTGATATTCCAACTTGTCTGTGGAAGCCAACAAATTATAGTATCAGTTAGACTTGGCAAATATCCTCAGCCTGAAGTTGGCCTGGGGTTTCTGCTCTCCTGTCCGGATTCTGCATTTAGTCAGTGCCTGACCCATGAGAAGCTTATACTCTGTCCACATTTGTTTCTTTAAAAACAATATATCATTTATACTTTAGTTATTATTTTAAATTCTTTCAGCATGAGGGTCAATCTGGCTCTGGGATTTCTGAGACTTCCAGAAGAAGGACTAGGTTTCTGAAAAGACATTTAAATTAGTGAGACACTTTTCTCACAATAATCTACAGATTTACACACCATTCTATTCTGTGAATTTTCTATGTATATTTCATGGTGTTTTATTTCCTTCTCACTACCTAAACAAAACATTAAGATCAAATACATTCTGAGGAAAGTCTCAATGATATTCCCATTGACTTTGATCATTCGCAGGTGGGTAACCTCACAGAATCAGTAGTGAGGCAAAGACTGGTGCCTTTCCTTTTGTGAATAAATCTTCTAAACAAGTCCATTCTTGTTCTTAGGCCTCGTGTCTCACAGGAAATGTCTTCCAGTTCATTGGATTCCCTTATATTTCCTGGGGAATTTTGGAGTAAATTTTATGTTTAGCCTTCCATTTAACATTCTCAGCATTAAATATATATCTTAGTTTAGAATCTCGCAGGACTTGCCAGAAATGTGATTCCAACGTATTGGGCCAGCCATCATAATACTCTACATTTGCATACTGCAAAGAATGTAAGTGTGAATCTGCAAGACAAGGAGATCCAGTAAGAACTGTGTTCTGCTTGATAGTAAAATTAATGCTTTATCCATTAAAGTTACTGTAACAAAATACCACCATCTGGGTGGCTTACCATCAACTTAAACTTCTACTTCATAGCTCTGGAGGCTAAGAAGTCCCAACAGTAGGATGTTCTTGCAAGGGCTGTAATCCAGGTTGCAAACCATCAGATCTTTGTTGTGCCATCTGATAGAAGAAAAAAGCAGATGAACTCCCTTGGACCTATTTTATAAGAGCTCAAATCCATGAGGGGTGCAACTTCACAGTCTTACCACCCCTAAGCCCCCACCTCCTAACACCATTGTATCAGGGCTTCAGGATTTCAATATATGAATCCTGAGTGACACAAACGTAGAAGATAGCAGACTTAAAGGACAGAATTAAATGAACAGTGCCTTCTATCATCATCATTGAAGTAATCTCAAAGTTGCCGATGTACTGCTTATCATTTTTCATTAAATACAATTCATTTGATCCTTGAAGAATTAAATGAGGTGGAACATTTCTTAAATTCCCATCTGTACACAGAAATTAATATGTGGGAAGATTGCTCAGGTGTCTACGGAAAGTAAGATGGAAGCCCAGGCCCTATGAAGACAATGTTCCTAAGTACTATGTTACATATCATTTCTCTAGTTTATACCATAAATGTAGATAATTGTACAAAAGTCATTAAATATACACAAGTAGAAAGGAAAAAAATAACATCATCGGCAATTACTTTAATTATACCATGGCTTGTGTTTTCTATGAGATAAGGATTTTCAGTTTCTTATGTTAGAGGTTACTCTAGTAAACTGGAAAAAAGGCTACTAAGTAAGTTATAACCAAAGAGAGAGAGAGAGAAAGAAAGAAAAAAGAAGGAAAGAAAAGAAGGAAGAAAAAAAGAAAGAAAGAGGAAGAAGAAAAATGGAGGAGATAGAGATGGATGAGAAAGGGAAGGAAAGAAGAAATAGAAGGAGGCTATAAATACATTTTTCTCCATGCAAAGCATATTTTCCTTAATTGTAATATTCCAGTTGGCATAGGGTGTTTATTTTAGGAACACATTATGAGATGTAAAATCAATTCTGTGAGAACATGTGGGTGTGTGTTTAGTTGTAACGGCTCATACATTTTTTTCCTTCTTTCTTCTACACATGGAGTGTGTGGGCTTTGTTCCAAGTCCCCCCTGAGATCCCACACTCTAGAAGCTAGCGATTACTTTAACTTTGCATTTCCAGACCAGACACCACTGTGACTATCAACTCTCTCCCGGCCTGTTAAAAGTCTCTTGCGTGCTGAGGCTTATTCCTTATTTAAAATGGGCTCAAAATAATATCCAGGTCATTTTTTTCTGCTAATAAAAGGAATATGAACTAAGTCATCAAGATAAAATGAAGGCATATTATGCAATTTTAAAATGAAGCCATTTGCTCTTTTCACTTTAAGCACTGAACTAGAAAGAAGGGTAGACTAAAAAAAATCATTGAAGGAAATTAAATTAGGGATCAAGGAAGGGCAAGCACATAACAAGCAGCTTAATCACAATAATTTATAAAAGCTCATTATAGGATGATTTTCAAATATCACAAATTGGATCACAACAGATCTGACCTGATATCTTAAGTAAGCAGCTTTGTTACCCATCAGTCTGAAATCTTGAGGACTGCCAGGAGAGCATCTGCAATATGTTATTAGCAGGGGAAAATAGAAATTATTTTGAGCCTTGGAGTGTACGGTTGTCACTGAGTGTTCTGTGATTAGATATTTTAGAGAGAATTGGACAAATGGTGCAATTAGGAGGAGCCAAACCTTCTAATTTAAGGAAACCTTAAGATAGATTTTTCATTTTGTACATAGACTAATAATTAAAGCCTAATATATATTCTTAATTTTGTTTCTGTGCTTTGGTTCCTGACTTTTTTGCTAGTGGTAATTGTCCTTGGCCTAGATTAACTTTTTTCTCCTGTGAATAAACATGAATTATCTACAAGGAGCACTCTCCTTAAAACAGCTTACGACTGTTAGTCACTCACATAGCATCATTCTGAAGTGTTTATAGTATGGGTTCAGTTCATTTTTAATTGACAGATATCCTGTTTGTTAGTTCATTTTATGTTGCTATCACAGAATACTTAATGCTAGGTATTTAACAAAGAAATAAACCTTCTTAGCACTGAGTTTGAACGCTTAATTAGAGACTTGGCAAATAGCTTTTGATGAAGACCATTTGGCTGGGTCTCAGGATGGTGGACCAATGGAAAGGGAGATGATGAGTGCAGAACAAACCATGCTCATGGAGTGGCTGTGCAAACAACTGCCTGTCATGGAAACCAGGTTATTCCTCAAGATCAGCAGTAATCCTTTCTGAGTCTGAAGCTCCCACTCTTCAAAAGTCTGATTTCTAACACCATGATACCAGGGCCTAAGGTTCTCGAAACACTCAAGCCATATACAAATCATAGCATGTACTATTTTATTTTATATTATCTTTATTGAGATAACATCTCCATCTATACCCCAGACTGACCTAAAGTTTGTGACAACCTTACATCTCTGCTTTCCAAGTGCTATCTGAGCTATGAACCCCCAGGACCTGTTAATATTGCCATTTAAAAAAATAAAGACATATCATTATATTACTTTAGATAATTAGAGTATAATATTTATGTGGTCTCAGCATTAATATTCTTATTGGAAATGCAGGATATCAGATCTTATCCACACATACAGGCTCAGACTCTGTGGCAGCTGAAGTCTGAGAGCATGAGTTTTCAATAAACCTATATATACAATGTAAGTTTAAGATTTAGAAAATTAAAGGCCAAGCTTTTTCTATAAATTCCTAAGCCCTATATAATTTAGTCTCTATAGACAACAATACGCCCTTATTGCGTAACCGTAGAAGCAGAGTGACCAGCAACAGGTGTGCCTGTGTTTCAGTAAAACTGCATCTACAAAACCACACTCTAGGTCACATTTGACCCACGACACATAGTATGCCCATCTCTGGGCTAGAGCATAGAGTGCCTGTTAAAAGTATGGAAATGGAAGAAAAGCTAATGTTTGTTAACTAATTACTGCATACAAAGCATTTTATATTTATCCCAGTAACTTATTGTCTTACCCAGCTGTGCAGATTATATCACAGATCACTCTGGTTAACTTTGGATGATACTGGATGCAACCCAGACAGCATATGTGGGATATAGTTTGCACCATTACTTTCATTTTAAAGAAGAAAAAATCCTCAAAAGGGTAAATGAATTTGGCCTGTGTGCATCATATCAAATCTGGTTTATCTAATAACCATAAAGACAATGACTGGTCCACCTAATCTACTGAAGACACCACTATTCCTTGCTACATGTTCTGTTCCATTCTCAAAATAGAAAAAGGTGAAAACTTGCTACTGAGTATTGGAATGCAGAGAGAAAGAGAGAAAAAGATAATGTATATGAATAACTCAAGGAAATGCTTTTAAGGAAGTCTGAAAATTGGAAAGATTCTTCTGGATCAACATACAGATTTTTATTATGGCAGATTTATAAGCTGCCTGTCATTTATTAATGCATATATTATAAATCCCTCCAAGATTAGTGGCTTAAAATAACCATTTGTTGCCCCTCATTTGTCCTTGCATCAGAGCACATGTGGGGTTGGCTGTGGGTGGGCAACAGATCTACAGATCTTTGCTACACTCTCCTTTGTGTTTGGAGATGCAGTCTATATAGAATAATAGAATGCTTTTACCTCAGGAAACTGGCTTCCTTCTGGTTAGTTGGGTTGAGCTGGCTTCCTTCCTCCCTCTCTACTTTCCTTCCTTCCTTCCTTCCTTCCTTCCTTCCTTCCTTCCTTCCTTCCTTCCTTCCTTCCTTCTCTCCCTCCCTCTGTCCCTTCCTTCCTCCCTCCCTCCCTTCTTCCCTCCCTCCCTCCCTCCCTCCCTCCCTCCCTTCCTTCCTTCCTTCCTTTTTTGGTAGTGGTAATATTTAAAAGAGAGAACAGCAAGGAATGTGTAAGTCTTTTTGACATGCTCAATTATCAAAAATGAATCTCATCCCCTCACATTGTGTTGTCTGCTTTCCCATCTTTGAAGCTTTGTATGGTCTTGGGGATTTCATTGATGAGTAAGGTATAGCAGGAGTGAAGAACTGTAGCTAGTCTTTGTTACATTGTAGGTTCTTCTTTTACCCACCCTTTATCTCCCCAGTTTCACCTCCATCACTAGATAGGAGAGAAGGAAGGATATAGAGAGGAGAGAGAGATGGAGACTCTTAAATCTAATTTCTTTCTTTTTGTTTCTTCTTTGAGCACATCTACCAACAAACCACAGCCTCTCCTAGTCACCAAGTCTAGGAAAGTTTTCTTGGAAGTCAGGAACCACATAGAACAGAGATGAGTTATCCTAGACCAGTATTTTTGAACTGAGTTAGCCATCATCTAGCTAAGTCCAACATAAACTATAAAGCACAATGCTAGGCAAACTCCCTAACCTTATGGGTTATTTTTGCAGCACCAGGCTAACTAATAAAGATAACATAAATGCACTATGGGTTACCATTTGTTCTGTTGCCCCATCATATGCATAAACAGCATTTAATCTTGAACTCTAGTTTGAACCTCAAAAAGATCTAGCGGTGGGTTTCCTGTATCTTGTCTTGGACTACTATTGTTTCGAAGAGCATCTCCAAGGAAAGGTGATACGATGTCAAGATATAATTCTTATCTGCAAGAAATTCATCATGCTGTGGATGAGGCAGCTCTGTAAATAGATAGCTGGCAATCCAATATGATATGTGTTGACATAGATTTATGGAAGCACAAAGCTGTCAAAAAGAAGATTTGATTTACCCTGCTTGGAGAAATCAAGGGTGGCTTTCCTTGCTGCTTCCTGGGTGGCGGCAGGGAGGGAGGTGAAATTTCAAATAGAGTAAATCATATAGACCAAAAGACGGAGGTTTCTAAGCTCATGGATCTAGGGAATGATAAGACTGGAAGAATGGAGCATCAGGAGCCTCTGTAAACTCCTGAGTTCTGGGGTTCCCACTTTCTTCTCGGTTACACCTCCAGTGGCAGCTGCAGCACTCACTTATTCATTCTCTAAATTAACTCCAGTGCAGACAGTGGCATGCATACATGCATGCTTGAAAATCTGATAAAAACAGTCTCTGCCTTTGGATTCTTCCTCCTTTGTACCCAGAGTGACAAGCATGAATTTCATTCTTCTAACTGGATCTTGATAATTCAATTTTCTGCCTTTATGCCTATAGGATAATCTAGGAAATAATTTTTATAGAAGGATTGAATAGGAGGAATGGAAGAATGACAAGAAAACAAGGACACTACTGTACTTTTGCCTAGACCAAAGTCACAGGAAGTCTTGACTAAAACATTTATAAAGAGAAAACATTGGCTCAGACCCAAAATGAAGGCAACATCTTTAATTCTCTTCAATACCTCTCTACACTCTGTATGTGCTACCTCCCACAAAACATTAACAAGGGCCCTCCATTCTCTGTGCAGGAATGCTTTGGATCTGACAACTTTCACCATATCTGCTGGAGCAGTTCTCTCTTAAGCCAATACCGTTCCTAGCCTTGATGAGAATAACAGCTTCCAAAACGTTTTGATACCCAGTCTTATTCCACATATAAGGATATTATGAAAACAGCAGCCAGAGCTAATCTTGTAAACAAATAAAAGAGAGCAATTCAGAGCTTCAGAGTTCCTCGTTTTAAACTATTATATTTCCTGGTAACCGGTAAAGCTGAGTACTCTCTCTGGGTGGACTCCACCCACTTCTCTGGTGTCTTCCTTTGTCTGTTTCCCTCAGCCATTGTTCTGTGTCCATACTGGTTTTCCTGTTCTCCGAACTCTGTCAGCCTTGTTTCCCATTGAGCTTTGTACTGCCTGCTCCCCCGGTCTGCAACTCTTTTTGCTGAATACCCCCAGGGCTGGCTCTTGGTCCCAGTCCAGATGTTTTCTGCTCAAAACAACATTTTTTTTCTTTCCTTCCTTGCTTCACGTTTCATCATGTTCAATCACATCACGAGTGCATTTCCATCAAGGCAAATATCTAAATAGATCTCATTTACTGTCCTGTCTTTTCCTCCCCGCCTTCATTTATCTCTTACTGGTGCTTACTTTCTCTGTGTCCCTGTGCATTGTGATAGTGACTTCTCTACCCATCATATAATCTGAACAAAAAACACCAGCAGGGCAGGGGCCAGTAGACATAGAATAGTTTTAGAAAGGAGACATTTCTAAGGCTGTGGCATCTATTTGAGTGTCCAAAATGGGGAAAAGAAGAACAGAGATCAATTTCTAATGTTCTTAAAGTATTACATGTTTGTAACGCATGCATGTTTTGCCTTTATGTATGTCTGTACACTCCTAGGCCTGGTGTTCATGGGGAAAAGAAATGGACACCAGAACTATAGTTATTATGAGCAGTTATAATGAATCTGAATAAAACTGAATCCAGTTTCTCTGCAAGAACAGAAAGAGTTCTGAACAGCAAGAAGTCTTAACCACTGAGCCCTCTCTCCAGTCCCTTCCTAGTATTCTCACAAAGATGGGGCAACACAGATGCTCAATGGATGACAGAGCCACATCAGCCACATCAGAAGTATTACCAAAAGAAGCATATTTTGGAACTGATGACATTGATTTTGCTTAGAATTCAGGAAAGAAGGGAGGACTGGAGACAAGGTTTATAATCGTTATTATAGATAATCCAACACTGTGGAAATGTTTGTAATCTGG
The DNA here is from genome assembly GCF_008632895.1 of Mastomys coucha. NCBI lineage: Eukaryota > Metazoa > Chordata > Mammalia > Rodentia > Muridae > Mastomys > Mastomys coucha. Next base: position 123,646,601 of record NW_022196897.1, on the reverse strand, counting down.
AAATCTATATGGCATATAGATTAATAATTATAAATGAGAAAGATATAAAGACATTTATATGAAATATATTACACACTTTTAATTTTAAAGAATCATATTTGCAGACAATAGTAAGTGGGTAGACAAGATAGTAAAAGAAGAAAAAGAAGGGTTTTTGAATTTTAGAAGTGTTTAAAACCACTCAGAATTATCTTAGAATCATGATGATTTGAAGGTTAGTTGCACGATATATTTATGGCAGATTCTGAAAATTGGTATTATAATTTATTTGTAGTTTGTTTGTTTATTTGGTTTTCTGTCCATTTACTGATTTTTCTGATTCCTTGTAGTTGTAAGAATGAGAATGTTACATCAATCCATTGTTTTCTGCACTTTCCAACCAGACAAATCTCACTACTTCTTTGTAAATTGATACAAAGTCCAAGTGAATCCCACCAACTTTATTTGAATATTCCCACTGTGTAAAAAAAGGGTGCTTCCCTATGTACAACCTTGAATATGGGGGAAAGAAAAGATCTTTACCATCCCTATATCTGATAGAGGACTAATATCCAAGGTATACAAATAACTCAAGAAGTTAGACTCCAGAGAACCAAATAACCCCATTAAAAA
>NW_022196897.1:123637857-123644948 GCF_008632895.1 Mastomys coucha | reverse complement strand
AAAAAAAAAAAAAAAAGGTCAATGCTGGCAAAGAACACTGCATTTGTAAAACAATCATGCTGTCACACTAATCTCAGCTATCATCTTGATAAGCTTCCAAAGAAGGAAGAAGAAGGAAACCCAATTAAGGAATTTACGCCATCATATTGTCCTATGGACATATGGGGATTCTTCTTGACTGTCCCTTTATATGGGTGTTCAGGGCTGCCTCTGCTCAGTTGGGCCTGGCTGTTGAGCAAGCCTGGGGAAGAATACCAGTGAGCAGCACTCTTCTTTTGTGGTCTCTATATTGAATTCCTGCTTTTGCTTTCCTAGATGATGGACTGTAAATTGTAAGAGACTTGATATTCTTGGAAAGCATTCTCCCAAAGAACTCAGAGAGATTATATTATTATTCGGAAAAAAAAAAACAAGAAGGAAGCACCTTAGAGAAGGAAAATTATTCTAGCTAAAGAAACAGTCTAAGCTTGATATTCGGCATATTGATTAAAATAATTGATGCTGAAGCCATAAGAATTTAACAAAATGTAATATAACCTGTACATAATGATCCAGGGTGAGTGGCAAGGGTCTTTTGTCTGCCTCTCCCAAGATGTGTCCTAAATGTTTATGCTCCTTTCTTGGAGTGACTATGCATCCTGAGCCATGTGCTTCTAACAAGAAAGATAGTATAGAAAACCATTCTACCTAGTGAGATGGGTGGTCAGATTGAGAAACTGTTTTTTCATCACTTTTGAGCACATTCTATTGGCCAGAGTCAGTCACATGGTCCTGTAAAAGTACAAGGCTCTCAGAAAAGAAGCCATGTTGTAGCACTGTATTGGCAAGAAAATTAAGCATTTGAGCAAACAAATGGAATTGTCTTAGCCATACTTTATATTCCACACATTAGTTTGGAGGTGATAAACCTTTTATGTCTTAGTCTTCACATCCAAAATGGTTCATAATCATTATGAATGTACAGGCTGTTACAACGGAAAAAATGGATCCATATAGGTAAATATAACCCTTCTGGTTAGAGGCCTGCCTATCATAACCACACCTCTCTGCCCACCTCCTGCTATTGGCCATGCCTCGTTCCTGGTTCCAGTTACATTGGAAGTCCCACCTCCGCAGATCAAGAGAAGTTGCTGATTGGGCTGGCATGCTGACGAATTTGTGGGAGGGATTTACCTCACCTATTCTATCTGTTGGCTTGTTACAAACAGGGCATTAAATGGAAGATGGCTGAGTGTTCATGACTCCCGTCTAATTTTTTGTAAACCTTCCTTGTGGACAGGTATACCTTTGGCTGTATTCTCTCAAACTCCCTCTTACTGTTGCTTTTTTTCTAACTCCATTTCCCAGAATAACCCTCTCTCTTACGTTACTGCTGGACAGTAACAGGTAAAGTGCCTAGAAAAGTTTCCAGTTACACACAATGGAAGTAAGTCATTCTCCCTTTATGTGTGAGGAAATTTACCAAAAAGATGATCTGAGAGTCTACGGAGTTTCAGGGTAGAAAGAGACCACTATAGTCATCAGCAGGATTTCTCATAGATGTCCATATACTAAAGCATGCTACTCAACACATGAATATTGTATGGTACATGGCAAAAAATGAGTTGGTATATTTAGTTAAGGTTATGATACTTGAAATAGGAGAGTGATCTGGATTATTTGGCTGTACTCAACCTAAATACACTTCTTTTCAAATCAGAAACTTCCCAGCAGAAAGCTAAGCAGATGAAGTAGATGAAGAAGTCGAGAGAACTAGGCCTTGAGATTCAGTCCTCCTGGTTCCAGAGGCAAGGACCTCAGGACCATAATAACCTCATTGTGAAAGTATTCATAGAAGATTCAGTTTTTCTACCAAATTCTGCAGATACATTACATGGACCCTTGTCCTAGCCCAAGAAACTAAGAACATGAAAGTTTAACTGAATATTCAGAAAATTCCTTGAGATAGACCTGTTTGACATACTTAGGATTGGAGGATATTTAATATGGATGATAGAGGAGCTTGGAAATGTGAGAGGGATGGGAAATAGAGATGAATCTATTTATATACATATATACTTTACTGGCATTGACTAAGGACTATTGGTTTAAAGTCAGTGCAGAAGACTTAAAACACATGGGTAAGAATTTTTTATTGGATATTTTATTTATTTACATTACAAATTTACATTTCTGGAGGGGAAAGCCTTTCCTGGTTTCCCCTCTGGAAACCCCTTACTCATCCCCCTTCCTGCTGCTTCTTTGAGGGTACTCACTCACCTATGCTAGCCTCCCTGCATTCTCGTACACTGGGGCATGGAGCCTTCACAGGACCAAGGCCCTCTTTTCCCACTGATGCCCAACGAAGGCCATCCTCTGCTACATATGTGGCTGGAGCCATGAGTCCCTCCATGCATACTTTTTAGTTGGTGGTTTAGTCCCTGGGACATTAGGGAGTCTAGATGGTTGATATTGATTTTCTTCTTATGGGGTTGCAAATTCCTTCAGCTCCTCAAATCCTTTTTTCTAACTCCTCCATTGGGAACTCTGTGCTCAGTCCAATGGTTGACTGTGAGCATCCACTTCTGCACTTGTCAGGCTCTGGCAGAGCCTCTCAGGAGACAGCTATATCAGGCTCTTGTCAGCAAGCACTTCTTGGCATCCACAATAGTGTCTGGGTTTGGCGTCTGTATATGGGATGGATCACCAGGTGAGGCAGTCTCTGGATGACCTTTCCTTCAGTCTCTGCTTCACACTTTGTCTCTGTATTTCCTCCTGTGGGTATTTTGTTCTCCCTTCTAAGAAGGACCAAAACATCTACACTTTAGTCTTCCTTCTTCTTTTGCTTCATGTGGTCTGTGAATTGTATCTTGGGTATTCTAAGCTATTGGGCTAATATCCACTAATCAGTGAGTGCATACCATGTGTGGTGTCCTTTTGTGACTGGGTTATCTTACTCAGGATGATACTTTCTAGTTCAATTCACTTGCCTAAGAATTTCCTGAAGTCATTGTTTTTAATCGCTGAGTAGTACTCCATTGTATAAATGAACCACAGTTTCTGTATCCATTCCTCTGTTGAAGGATATCTGAGTTCTTTCCAGCTTCTGGTTATTACAAATAAGGCTGCTATGAACATACTGGAGCATGTGTTCTTATTACATGCTGGAATATTTTCTGGGTATATACTCAGGAGTGTTATAGCTGGATCCTCAGGTAAGACTATGTCCAATTTTTTGAGGAACTGCCAAACTGATTTCAAGAGTGGTTGTACCAGCTTGAAATTCCACCAACAATGAAGGAGTGTTCCTCTTTCTACACATCATCACAATCATCTTCTGTCATATGAGTTTTTCATTTCAACATTTCTGACTGGTGTGAGGCAGAATCTCAGGGTTGTTTTGATTTGCATTCCTTGATGACTAAGGATGTTGAACAATTCTTTAAGTGCTTCTCAGCCATTTGAGATCCTCAGTTGAGAATTATATTTTTAGCTCTGTACCTCAATTTTAATAGGGTTATTCAGTTCTTGAGAGTCTAACTTCTTGAATTTTTGTATATAATATTGGATAGGATGTAGGATTGGTAAAGATCTTTTCCTAATCTGTTGTTTGCCTTTTTGTCCTATTGACAGTGTCCTTTGCCTTACAGAAGCTTTGTAATTTTATGAGGTCTTATTTGTCTATTGTTGATCTCAGATCATACGCCATTGGTGTTCTGTTAAGGAAAATTACCCCTATGCCCATGTGTTTGAGGATCTTCCAAGTTACTATTCTATTAGTTTTAGTGTTTCTGGTTTTATGTGGAGGTCCTTGATCCACTCTGATGTAAGCTTTGTACAAGGAGATAAGAATGGATCAGTTTGCATTCTTCTATATGCTGACCTCCAGTTGAACCAGCACCATTTGTTGAAAATGCTATCTTTTCCCCACTGGATGGTTTTAGCTGCTTTGTCAAAGATCAAGAGACCATAGATGTGTGGGTTCATTTCTGGGTCGTCAATTCTATTCCATTGATCTCCCTGTCTGTTTCTGTACCAATACCATGCAGTTTTTATCACTATTGCTTTGTAATACAGCTTGAGGTCAGGATGGTGATTCCCCCAGAAGTTCTTTTATTATTGAGAATAGTTTTTGGTATCATGAGTTTTTTTATTCCAAATAAATTTGCAAATTGCTCTTTCTAACTCTATGAAGAATTGAGTTGGAATTTTGATGGGGATTGCATTGAATCTGTAGATTGCTTTCACAAGATGGATATTTTTACTATATTAATCCTGCCAATCCATGAGCATGGGAGATCTTTCCATCTTCTGAGATCTTCTTCAAGTTCCTTCTTCAGAGACTTGAAGTTCTTGTCAAACAGATCTTTTACTTGCTTAGTTAGAGTTACACCAAGGTATTTTGTATTATTTGTAACTATTGTGAAGGGTATTGTTTCCCTAATTTCTTTCTCCGCCTGTTTATCCTTTGTGTATAGGAAGGCTTCTGATTTGCTTGAGTTAATTTTATATCCAGCTACTTTGCTGAAGTTGTTTATCAGGTTTAGGAGCTCTCTGGTGGAATTTTTGGGGTCACTTATGTATACTATCATATCATCAGCAAATAGTGATAATTTGACTTCTTCCTTTCCAATTCGTATCCCTTTGATCTCCTTTTGTTGCCTAATTGCTCTGACTAGGACTTCAAGTACAATATTGAATAGGTAGGGAAAGAGTGGTCAGCCTTGTCTAGTGCCTGATTTTAGTGGGATTGCTTCAAGTTTCTCTCCACTTAGTTTGATTTTAATTACTGATTTGCTATATATTGCTTTTACTATGTTTAGGTATGGGTCTTGAATTCCTAGTCTTTCCAAAACTTTTACCATCATGGGTATTGAATTTTCTCAGATGCCTTTTCAGCATCTAATGAGATGATCATGTGGTTTATTTTCTTTGAGTTTGTTTATATAGTGGATTATGTTGATGGATTTTCATATATTGATCCATCTCTGCATCCCTGGGATGAAGCCTACTTGTTCATAATGGATGATTGTTGTGATGTGTCCTTGGATTCAGTTTGTGAGAATTTAATTGAGTATTTTTGCATTGATATTCATAAGGGAAATTGGTCTGAAGTTCTCTTTCTTTGTTGGGTCTTTGTGTGGTTTTGGTATAAGTATAATTGTGGCTTCATAGAATGAATCGGGTAGTGTTCTTTCTGTTCCTATTTTGTGAAATAGCTTGAAGAGTATTGGAATTAGGTCTTCTTTGAAGGTCTGATAGAATTCTGCACTTAACCAATCTGGTCCTAGGTTTTTGTTTTTTGTTTTTTTTTTTAGTTAGGAAACTTTCAATAATTGCTTCTATTTCTTTACGGGTAACAGGACTGTTTAGATGGTTTATATGATCCTGATTTAACTTTGGTACCTGGTATCTGTCTAGAAAATTGTTCATATCATCCAGATTTTCCAGTTTTGTTGAGTATAGGGTTTTGTAGTAGGATGTGATGATTTTTTGAATTTTCTCAGTTTCTGTTGTTATGACTCCCTTTCCATTTCTAATTTTGTTAATTTGAATACTGTCTCTGTGCCCTCTGGCTATCCTGGCTAAGGGTTTATCTTGTTGATTTTCCTCAAATACTCAGCTTCTGGTTTTGTTGATTCTTTGTATAGTTCTTTTTGTTTCTACTTGGTTGATTTCAGCCTTGAGTTTGATTATTTCTTGGTGTCTATTCCTCTTGGGTGTATTTGCTTCTTTTTGTTCTAGAACTTTCAGGTGTGCTGTTAAGCTGCTAGTATATGCTCTCTCCAGTTTCATTTTTGGAGACACTGAGAGGTATGAGTTTTTCTCTTAGCACTGCTTTCATTTTGTTCTATAAGTTCGGATATGCATGTTAATTTTTATTAAATTCTAAAATGTCTTTAATTTTTTTATTTTTTTCTTTCTTCCTTCCTTCCTTCCTTCCTTTCTTCCTTCCTTCCTTTCTTCCTTCCTTCCTTCCTTCCTTCCTTTCTTTCTTTCTTTCTTTCTTTCCTTCTTTCTTTCTTTCTTTCTTTCTTGACCAAGTTATCATTGAGTAGAGCATAAAAATTTCCTTTAATTAGTCAGCAAATGCAGAACTGTTGTTGAATTTTGAATGGAGAAAATGATGTAGCTAATGATTCATATCAGACAATTGTCTCCTTTAAGTGTATTGTTGGAATTTTTCACGATGGCTTCAGGAATTGCTTCTGCACTACAAAATAGCAGGTAGTAGTTTGGTGGATGGATGCCTGGACAGTCAGGACAGAGTCTCTTAGACTTGCTTCTCTAGAAGCTGGCCTTCTGGCAAGACCTGGGTTTTGGAGTTTATCAAGGCAAGAGAATTTCCTGAAGGAAACAGGAAGTGGGGAACACAGAGAAGGTGAGGCCAAGCTTTCAAGATTCATTTGGTTCTGCAGGAGATTATGGACATGAGTGATGCTTCATTTGAATGTAGGAAAGCAGGATTTTCATGCTGCTATACAGGTTGGGTCAGTGATTGAATATGACCCACCCCAGTGTGATACAAACAGGAAACACTGAGAGGGTACTGGTGACCTCAGGCAGCTCTATGAGTAAGAATTGAGACAGAAACCATTGGAAGCCAAGCAAACAGAATCAGGAAGATGTGTTCAGAGAACTAAAGTGACTTTGAAGCCTGGGACTACCAGCATCATGGGCTACAAAGATGTTGCAGGTAAACTGGTACAACCACTCTCGAAATCAGTTTGGCGGTTCCTCCGGAAATTGGACATAGTACTACCGGAGGACCCAGCTATACCACTCCTGGGCATATACCCAAAAGATATGGCAACATGTAATAAGGACACATGCTCCACCATGTTCATAGCAGCCTTATTTATAATAGCCAGAACCTGGAAACAACCCAGATGTTCCTCAACAGAGGAGTGGATACAGAAATTGTGGTACATCTACACAATGGAGTACTACTCAGCTATTAAAAACAATAAATTTATGAAATTATTAGGTAAATGGATGGATCTGGAGAATACCATCCTGAGTGAGGTAACCCAATCACAAAATATCAAACATGGTATGCACTCTCTGATAAGTGGTTATTAGCCCAGAAGTTTGGAATACAGGAAGAACAA
>NW_022196897.1:123629543-123637626 GCF_008632895.1 Mastomys coucha | reverse complement strand
GAAGGTTCTGTGCCCCAGTGTAGGGGAATGCCAGGGACAATAAGTGGGAGAGGGTGGGGTGGCAGGCACGGGGAAGTGGGAGGCAACAAGGGTTTGTCTTGTTGTTTTTGTTTGTTTCTTTGTTTTTTGGAGGGGAAACTGGGAATGGAGAAATTTACATGTAAATAAAGAAAATATCTAATAAAAAAAAAGATGTTGCAGGTAGAGTGCAAGGCTGTGGATAGATAGAGGAGTAGACAGAAAGTAAAGGCCTGTATCAGTTCCTAAGAACTTTGTTTTGTGAGAATGGTATCACAATGAAATAGAAATTACTTTAGGAAGCAAATTAGGTTGGGCAAATCCAGAGAGGGGAGATGATTGGACCTATTTTGAATATATATATATATATATATATATATATGTGTGTGTGTGTGTGTGTGTGTGTGTGTGTGTGTGTGTGTATAGTTATACATATATATAGAATATATATGTATATGTATATAGTTTTTTTTCTCCCATAAACTCACTATTTAAAATGCCAGATCCCAGCTGAAATCCCAAGTGTTTCAAAACCCCAATATGAGTGAGTCACATGAACTAGAGGTTCTTGAATTAGTGAGTCTCCATTTTCTAATTCAGTGCTTTGAATTTTTCTGTTTTTCTAAAAGTTGTCTAATTTTCACATGAGCATGGTCGAAATGTAGCATTATTAATTGGTTTCAATAATTCAGATGAAACATAATTGAATTGCAATGTTTTATTGCTACTAACAATGAGAGTTGAAGTAGATATTGATCACATTAGTATATTGTTCAAGTTAAACAAGAATGAGCAAACATTTTTCTCTGGCCTCCAGGGATAATCTAAATGAAAAAAAATCTTCTGTCTGTTAAAATATACACAGGAGAAATTTGTAGCAATAAGCTAGATTGTGATGAAAATAGGAAAGCGACAGGCAATATTGAAGAAAACAACAAATATTTCTTAATCTAACACAATTACTTGCATCTTGACTCGCAAGTTATATTCTAACTCCAATTCAATTTCCCATATTTCCTCTGTCAGAATTGATTCTAGATCTTCTAGGAGATGGAGAGAATTAATTGACTTGGTTCCCTGGGCTGTCATCACAAGTTTATTCTCTGGGAAAATGTACTAATTTCAATCATCCCAGAAACATTGGGGCATTTGATCTTAGACAAGTCATTGCTGTTGCTTTATTAAAAATGTATTGATCAACAATTCACATATGCCAAATCTTGTTAAGTTGATGTAATCTTTGTGCCAAAATTTTAAAACATTTTGGTGCTAGAATCTCCTTTGTGGGGTTGTACTATTCCTCAAAGTGTGGTCTTTGGACTTTAAGTACCATCAGAACTGGATGTGGGCTTAAAAGTGAAGATCTCTGGCTTCATCCCAAAGCTGATGATCAGAAGGTGAGGATTCAGGGTCTTCCTAATTTTGATGCAAGTTCTGGTTTGAAAAGTATGAAGTAAAATGAGACAGCATCTATGGCACTCTGCTCGCTTCCTTCAAGTGCAAGGTGTCCAGTCTTGTGTCATTACTGAACCTCTGTGTCTGTTTCCTCATCTTCACAAGGGCTATTAGTAACGTAGAATTCAAATGATCATGGAGGGATAGTTGGTATTTTGTAGGTGTTCAAAAAGAACATTATCTCATTATTTACTTTGGTACTGTCTTAGTCAGGGTTTCTATTCCTGCACAAACATCATGACCAAGAACCAAGTTGGGGAGGAAAGGGTTTATTGAGCTTACTTCCACATGGCTGTTGATCACCAGAGGAAGTCAGTACTGGAACTCAAGCAGGTCAGAAAGCAGGAGCTGATGCAGAGGCCATGGAGTGATGTTCCTTGCTGGCTTGCTTCTCCTGGCTTGCTCAGTCTGCTCTTATAGGACCCAAGACCTCCAGCCCAGGGATGGCACCACCCACAAGGGGCCCTACCCCCTTGATCACTAATTGAGAAAATGCCCCACGGCTAGACCTCATGGAGGCACTTCCCCAACTGAAGCTCCCTTCTGTGATAACTCCAGCCTGTGTCAAGTTGACACACAAAACTAGCCAGTACAGGTACATATTGGCAATTTTTCTGATGGGTGAGTATACTGAATACAAGGTAGGAATGTCTTAGAGTTTGAATACCAACTCTAGTTCATTTTGGCTCTAAAGTTTAAGGCAAAAATAGCTAATCAAAAAGATGCACAGCATATAATATATCTCTGAAGTAGAAAAGGACTGGCAGTCATCTCCTGGAGCTATTGTGGAAACAAACAGAGGTTAAAATAGTGCACAGGATGTGGGACCTACCCATGCAAATCTGTATATTTGTAGTACAAGATACTCATTTTCTTTGATTCTTATGAATTCTTAGGTGAGGATAATAGTAGCAAAAGATAGATTAACAACAAGAAAAACCTATCTCTTTAATATATGTGTTACGTGTATTTTTATGTTTGATTGAAATTACCCAGAGAATGAGTAACACTTGGTGGTATAGCAACAAAGGATAATAAATCTTTGGAGAAGTGTTCAAGATTAGGGTGGCTTTTGTATCATTAAGGGTGGCAAATTGTGGAATGGTAAATGTGTAGTTGATAAAGTTTTGCAGGTTGCTGTAATACAATTCTGGGCTAACAAGGGTCTAAAGTTTACTTACGTGATAGAACTTTTGTAATTTATGTCCTGCCTTTAGGTAAATGGGGGTGGGGGAAGGGAGCTTTTTTTGTGTATATTTTTCATTACCCTCTATTGTAACTTTCTGAACAAAGTGTTCTTTGGGGTGAGAAGGTTTGCTCTCCATCTGTGATGGCTAGTTTTAATTGTCATCCTGAGGTAAACTAGAGTTAACTGGGAAGTGGGTCTCAGTGAGGGATTATCTGGAACAGGTTGGCCTGTGGCTGTGTGTGTGTGTCTCAAGTAAGTTGTTGAAGTGGAAAGACCCAAGTTACTTAGAGCAACACTGTTCCCTAGGTCTAGAATTATATGAGTGGATTTAAAAATAAACCAGAACTCAAGCAAACAAGCACACATTTATTTCTCTATTCTTGTGTCTGTGTATATGATGGGACTAGATCTTTGATGTCCTTTTGATTACTTTCTATGATAGACCTTTTATAGTGTAACCTCTACTGTTAGGTTAAATCAAACCCTTCTCTACTAAGGTGCTTTGGGTCAAGATATTTTATCTCAGCAACAGAAATTAAACTAGGAGAGCCACCACATTAATACTAAGATGTATTGCTGCTGAACAGAACCTGTGTGACAAAGCTGTAGCTAGGCCCAATGGTATGGGACAAGTGGTCAATACATTTGATTTGAGCATTGCTGCCCAGAATCTTCAAATTACCTAGTAAGTCCATTGTTTCTCACCTGAGATCTCAGTGTCTATAAAACATCAAGAGAGCACACAACATATTAGGTAAGGTTCTCTAGAGGAGCACAATCAATAGACTGTGTATATGTAAATAATACAAAGTGATTTATTAAACTGGCTTACAGGGTAGGGGTCAGGTAAGCCAGCAATGGCAGTCTGCATGTTGTAGGGTCTGCAAACCATGTAGCTATGTAACCCAGTAAACCCTATCTTCAACCTCTGTGGCTGTCTTCAGACTCTTTTCACGTCATCACCCACCCAAAATAATGGACACCTCACTCCTAACGCTGTTTATTGATTTCAGTTATTGAAACAGTGAAACCATTTTCAGAAAGCAGAAATCCTTCTCAAATGAGATTGGCTGATGACATTTTTCATATTGTGGAGTTAATTACTCTCATTGCTTGAGAGTATTATGTGCTGTCAACACCTAATTTAAGGTTTCCTTCCATTCTACTCCCTTGGGAATCTAGGTAGTGTTCGAATTGTAGACATCTTGCTGCTACAAATATTTGCTCACATATCTTTTGATAAAGGAACATACATATGTTAGCTGAGTAGACTTGGGAAACAGCTGACAGTTGCAGTGAGGATAAATGCTGAACATCTGTAGATAGCACAGTTGTCCAAAGTGCTTATATCATTTTCCATACGCATTGCTAGTGCATGGGAATTCTAGTCAATAGTGATTTTTAACCATGTCCTCCCTGGTGTTTGCCCCTGGCATTCTCCTTGGCAGTAGAGGATACTGGGTAAACTTACACCCCTACCCCTCTTGAGCATGGGATATTGTGGAAGGAAAACTCAGGAGAACAATCACTGTTCTCCAGCTGGAAGCCAATTGAGCCACAGTGAGGAAAGTTAGAGAAGACTTTCCCAAACCTCCTGTTTCTTGACATTTCACATGAAGATACACGGTAGGGTAGAAATTGTTTTTTCAACTTGAAATCTCTTCCATTATTTTATTTTTCCATTATGTCATGACAAAATTTTACTCTTCCCAGGCTGGCCTCAAATTTGTGGCAGTAGTCCTACCTCACCTATCATGTTCTGGGATTGATTATAGGTGTATGTCTCTATGTTTGCTTCTTATCTTTTATTACTTTTTAAATTTAGTTTAAAATTTAAATGGGAGTTTCATATATGAATACTTATTTACATAATTTTTTCTCCTTCTCCTCACTCCTGTTCTTTCTGTTCTGTCCCTACTCCTCTGGTTCATGGTTTTTTTTTCTTTAATTATGATTGGTACATGTGTGTATGTAAGTTTATAAATACAATTGCTGAGTCTATCTAGTGTTGCTCATATGTGTTTAGGGCTGACCACTTGGGATTGCCTAACCTACCAGTGTGCTTGTCCCTGGAGAAAATTGATCTTCTTTTACCTCCCAGCAGCCATCAATTGCCTCTATTTCTTCTTTTAGGTTGAAGTCCCCAAAGAATTCTCCCATTGATCTTGGCATGGAGTTAGTAGAAAGACAGGCTCAAGATAACAAAAAGAATGAAAAAAAAACTTATATGAACAAAGAGGTATAATAAAATAACTTAATTCAATGCAATTCATGTTTTTAAATTCTTTGCTTGAGGTAACAATTCAAGATTCAGGACTACTTTCTCTCTCTCCCTCCTCTCTTTCTGCTACTGCTCCCTCTCAATTAAACCTCTTACACGTGGAAAAAAAAAGATTCAGGACTAAAGATATAAGTGGATACAGTGACTATTCAGTTTTCTCAAGACTTGAGGTTTGATCATCCTTAGCACTACCAAGGGAATGGGGAAGAAGACAGAAAAATGTGTATAGTGGCCTCCTAGCTCTTAGGAGCGTAAGGCAGGAGGGTTGCTATGAGTTCCAAGTGAGCTTGGGGAATACGGAGTTTCTGGACAGTCAAGGCTATATAGAGAATCTCTGTCTCAAAAATAAAAGAAAATTCAGTAAATTTGTCCACAATGTTCTCTTACTCAGAAGGAGGAAGAAGACAGGAAATATATAGGAGTGCGCTACTTGCTATGTAGAGCTCTAGTCTAAGAACTTGCAAAGACTTTATCTTGGGCAAAAATAGCCAGACCAACTTTATCTTCTATCCCGAGCCAGACTCACTCAGGTGGTCTCTGTTCTTTCCTAAGGTTAAATAGGCACTGCTGAGAGGTGCTCTGTTGTGATTGGCTTCTCCAAGCCACGTGAAAAAATTATGGTTCACACCTGTGGATCTTAAAGCTTGAAAGGACATTTATAAGAGTCTACCCCTAGTTGTCACACATGGGCTATTAGGATGCCTTAAGAGCCAATCAGTCTAAACATTGGTGCGTGTTTGTGTTGACTTTGGGTTTTGCTCTTTCTCTTTTATACAAATTAAATCTACCACCCAATTTCCTTCTCCACATTTCCCTAGATCTTACTTAATATGTCCTTTTTCCTTTTTTTTTTAAATAAATACTAATTCAAATTGTTCTGCCCACATGAGCATAGGTATAAGGATGGAATACCTTAACCAGGGGGCTACGTCTGGAGGCAAGAAGATTCTTCCTCTATCAGCATTTATGAGCTCCCAATAGCTATTTGGTATGAGTTGGAGTCTCAAGAGCTCCTGTGCTGCCTATGATGGAGTTTTGTCCTTTTGGATTCATAGCCATATCATATCTAGAAAATAACATTTCATAGCACTCTTCTCTTATTATCCTTCTCCATCCTCTTCTGTGGTGTTCCTTGATCCTCAGCAGGAAGTGTGACAAAGATGCTCCACTTAGTAATGGTCACTCATAGTCACTTGTTTTAATCATTTTGGCTACATATAAGTCTCTGCACTGACTGCTGCCTGTTACACAAAGAAACTAAGCAGACCAAGGCTGAGAGCAGTCCAGGTCTCCCCAGGACCCTTGGTCTCCATAGCTATGGACCTTTGACCAAGTTTACAGTTCCATGTGTAAAAATGAAATTTCCTCCTGTGGAGTAGGCCTAAAATCCAACAAGAAAACCGTAGGTTACCCCATAACAGTGTATCACATACCAGTCCAACTATTCTTATATCAGTGGGCAAATCCTGCACACCTTGCCTGGTAGATGCCATTTTTTAAAATTCTAGTTTCACAATATATTCCCTAGTTAGCCTAGAACTTGCTATCTAGGTCATGCAGTCTTATTTCTTTAAATCTTTGCCAAATGACTGTTGAACAGAGTCTTAAATTGCAGGACTAGAGGACCTTGTTCGAAATACCACAGAAGGTTCATCAATTTTTAGTAACTTGAAAGGTGGAAGAAAAAACCGAAATTTGTCAATTATTATCACTGTGCCTGAAATGCGCTTGTAATTAAAAATTCTAAAGATAATGGTTAGGTGCCCACAAGAGTATGATCCTAGCCTTTCTCATATACACATTCATCTTTAAACAAATGCATAGGTTTTCAGCTTATTAAAATCTAGTCTTTAGGTCCAGAAATCCTACAGTACCAGAAAATAAGAATTACTCTTGAGACCTGATCCCAAGGAAAACTCAGGGTGATAAACAAGAAAGAAGCAGCTGGCATCTATGCCATAGACAATATGTGGATGTCCAACTCTATGGATTAGACCATAGCCATTAAGTTCTAGGAAAAAAGATATGAGAAGCTGAAGAATGAAAGCAGTTAATACTATTAAGTAGTTTATTTATCATTTATCATGGGTTATTCTAGGGGCTTCTATCAGAAACCCGTTCTTTGCTAATGCTTTGTGCCCTTGGCATGCTTGCTATACTCCATCTCCACATTTGTCGTTCCCTGAGATATAGGTTGACAGAAAAGGCTCAATTTCTGTTATGTATGAATTATCTCTTTGCTTCATTAACGATGTAACTTAAAACTGACACGTCATTTCAGTTTCACTTAGGTATAGACACTTTGTTCTTTCCCAAGTCTGCATTCTAGCTTATGGCTATGCCGGTCAGCCCAATTACCCTTTGAGGCTTAGTTGTCAGCCTGAAAGTCTTTCATGGATAATCGATATTTCTAAAAATAGAATAGTCATGCCTAAAAGTTAAAAGGGAAAACATAGGTTTCTTTAAGTACATTGCTGACTCAGTAAAATTTGTTTCTGACATGCTTACTAGACATAGGATAGGGCATGAAAAGACTCAGTACATACTTGCATATTTCTGCAAGTTTGTCTCTTGACATATTTGGGCAATTTTTGGGGATACTCTCTTCATAACCATTAGCTCCATCAATATTTTCTATTATCAGTATGTCCTATTATGTAGTGTAAATACTTCTGATCCTCAAAGGTAGCAGGCAATACTCATTGTGGTTGAAGAGACAAATAGTTCGGTGGACCTGAGAAGAAATACTTGTATTTTGAAATCATGGTTTGAGTCATGGTATTTTGGATACCAATCAAACTTCACAAACTCAGGTGTATATGAAATTTACCTCCTTTCATTTTTTGCAATTCTCACTATCATCTATGATGAGACACTGGCCGCAATAAGACACACATTTGATTTTAGTTATCCCATATGTTTGCCATGCACTGCATGTTAGTCTCTGAGGCTTTCACTATTTCTTGCCTTGCATTGTATAGGGTCGAGAACACATTGTTTTTTCACATCACCACCAGAGTCAGGCTTCACCCTGATTCTTGGTCTTTGGTACCTACTATTGATACATAACATTTTATTTATTTATTTATTTATTTATTTATTGGTTTTTTGAGACAGGGTTTCTCTGTGTAGCCCTGGCT
>NW_022196897.1:123587952-123629444 GCF_008632895.1 Mastomys coucha | reverse complement strand
TCAAACTCAGAAATCTTCCTGCCTCTGCCTCCCAAGTGCTGGGATTAAAGGTGTGTGCCACCACTGCCCGGCTGGTATCTACTATTGATACATAAAATTTTATCAACAGAACTCTTTATATCCCACCTTAACACAATGGAAACATGTTCTTCTCTGTCACATCTGTAATAGACAACTTGGAGAGACCCTTGAATTTTTTATTGTCGCCATGTCTAGGCCAGGGGCAACTATCTAGGCCTAATCAGCTTCATTGCTATCTTCGAGTCTTCTTGATGACCTGCAGTTTTACCAATGGAAGTCTCAACCTTTCCTCACTTCATTCCTTTGAACATGTTCTGAATTTCCAACAATTCTGTCCCAAGCATTTGAACCCCAAATCTTACTGTTTTTCCTCTTTTAAGAAAGCATTCCTTTCTCCTGTGTCCCTCTAACTCTCTTGCTTTGTTTTAGGGGCACATGAGCTGGCAAACTCTGTTTTTGCTCATCTTACTTGCTCCCAACTTACTGTTTTTCTTGCAACACAGGCTCCTTTTCCTCTTCTGCACCCAACCCTTTAAAACTCAAGCCTGGAAAACAGTTGCTGTTTCTGTCCTTTTATCTTGTCTCATGTTCCTTGTTTCAAATAAATAAAACACTGTCAGAATGGGGGCACATGGAGGAAACAGAACACAGGAGAGTGGAGAGTGTAGCAGAAGTGAAAATGATTGCTGGTATGCTGGTAAATGTTTAACATCCTGCTGTCAAAAAGGAAAAAAAAATGCTAGATGTGTAGAGGTGCTGGTTTCTACAGTGTAAATAACTTGCACTGGCTACTATGTCAGGTTTGGAGTTGTCAGAATGGCAACACTGAACTCTGGGTTCAATAGCGATGGCAGCCCTGAGCCATCAGGTGTATTTCTCCCACATGTCATGAGGAATACCAACAGCATACAGACAACAGCTAAAGCAGTCCAACTGCAAAATGATCAGCCGTAACTACTTACTTTGCAGCCTCTGCAGTGCTGGCGATAAGTGCTGCATGGATACTAAGCACATATACTTCAACAGTAAGCAACAGCTACACACAGTTCAGTATCTATCATGTCATTTTTAAGAATCATTGAATTGATTCGCAAAATGTCTGAGCCTTTAACAATGGGCTCTGGGAACACCAGTTATTAATATTTTGAGCTCAGTTGTTGTTTGCTAATATTTTTGACTCTTTCCTTGACACAATGGGAAGTGGACTTTTGTTGCCTAGTGTAGAAAGGTCATTTAACAATATTAATCTTTTTTTTTTTATATCTAAGTCATTCCTCACATTATCTCAGGTTACCTATGAAGCATGTTGTTGTACAAAGATCATTTGGGCTTATTTATTTTTCTTATGCTTCCATAAAATATGTTTTGATCATATTCTTTGCTGTTCTCCAGTTCCATCCAACTATTCCTCCATCCTTTCCTACTTAACTTCATCTTTTTCTCTTACCAAACAAAACTAAAGGCCTATGCACACATGTACTCGCATGGACACAATCACATGTGCAACTGAACACACATACACACACAAACACACACACACACACACACCTAAACATGGAGTCTGTTATTTTGTCTTTGAACATTTATGCAGGACTGTTTCTAGCCTACCTTGGGAGTGCCGAGTCACCTACATCCCTGGTATAATTCTCAGCTGATGAGGAAAAATGGTTATAGATCTTGATTCTGCTGAGTTTCAGCTCCAGTTTCACACAGCTCTGGACAAGTATATAACGGACAGTTGTACTGAGCCCCTGTCTCCATTCTTATTACATTATCCACTGCCTTTGCCCCTGTTCTCTGAGAGCTGTTCCATGTTAACTACTTGTATTCAATGCCTACCCCAGGCTCTGCTTTTAAGAGCCTCCTGAGTAAGACCCTGCACATCTGCATATTTGTCACATCTGCATATTTGTTCCTTAACCTAGTCCACCTTAAAAGTAGCAGTGTATAGTTGAGCAAAATCATCTATAATCTGGTGAATTTTAAAAGAATATGTTAAATATCTAACATAACTAGCTAAACACTGTATGGGGAATGAAAAGCAGCAGGATTCTTGGGGAAGAGAAAATGAAAATGGAAATTCTCTTGACTTCCTAGGAAAGGAAAGCATAAAACGCTTATTTCAAAAGATATTAGCAACATGGTATATTATTAATATTATATAATTTGATTATCTACTGTCATGGTTGTTCAGAAGCTGCCTCTTCCCAGAATCACAAGACAATTGGCCAATGAAGTAGCCAATGTTCAGAGTATGCTTCTTACTGAATGAATATCATTTTTCCATAATTCTAAGGCTAGAATACAGTCTTAACCATTATAAAGGCCTCCTGTGTAGTATATGTGTATGCACATCTAGCAAATATATTAATGTATATATAGATCCATTTAGATATAACACAGAGTGTGTCTGTCTGTCTTTACCCCCACCATGTGTGTATGTGTGTGCATGTACTTTGTACATACAAAGTTTATCCTCAATACTTGCAGATCCATTTTTGAGAGTTTACCTGCTCAGTGATATTAACCTGTAACATCAAGTTAAAATTCAAAATACTTTCACAGACATTTGTGGGTGTGCACAGAGCAGCAAAATATTCAACTCAGACACGTAGTCAATGGGCCCAAGAGGTTCTGTTTGCCTTCTTGCTTCAGCTTTCCTATTGCAAACATCCTTTTCTGTGGACTGGCGAGTGCTCTGTTGTTCATGTATTTGTTTGCAATTTCACTCTTTAAGATTCCCAGGATGATGTTGAAAGACTTTGTAGTACAAGAAGACTTTAATATACCTCTTGGAGAACATATGTGGGTGCAATAAGCTTTAAGTGTGTGACTTACAATATTGTAGCCACAATAGCTGGGTTAGTGAGTCAACAATATGTCGTAAACGTGAAAAAACATTGAAAACAGGACTTTTTCTTGATTAGCTGATGATAATGTTGGACTTAAGAACTTAATGCTATACATATTTTCTCTCAGAGCACTGGGTTTATATTCTCTAATTAGGCTTTCATCAAAACTTTATAGGCGATAGCTTCTGTCAGAAATCGAAATCATATGAAAATCAAGAAGGAAGTGAAAAAAAGAAAAAAAAACAGAACTGTTACACAAACATTAATTACTGCTGCAAGAAACGTCAAAGCAGCAGCCGCTTTGTATGATGCATCAGATGCTCCTGAAGGTAATACAAGGGTTCTGCAGCAGCCTCCTTCCAGTAAGGAGGATACTCCCACAATTCTAGCTGTTCTGTTTGAGATACATTTTATCAAACAAAGACCTGCTTTCAGAGACTCCAATGTACTTTTTCTTTCACTGTATCCATGTATGTCTAATATCTATATCTACAGCTAAAGTTAGAAATTGACAAATAGATGTCTTATAGGTATTTGACTTATTCATTCCTATAGCTTTTTATTTCATGCAATGTTGTTAAGAGTTTTCAAGTATTGTATCACTGTATCATTTAACGAATAACTAATCTGCCTGCATGTTATGTTATTGAATGAACTGAAATAATATCTTGTCATCTTGATTTTATGAATCAATAAATACTAAATTACAGCATTATTGTGTACAAGCTACTCAATTGATTTTTCTTTAAAAAGAGGTCCTTATGCACAAAGAGTTATTGGCATTATTAAGTAGTTAATGAACTATAGCCATTAAATGAGTCACAGTCAATATTATGCTTCTCAATTTTTTTCATCGAAAAGTAGTATGCTTCTTAAGTTAGAACATTACATTTTATAGAAAAAAAATGTGAAAGAATTGTGACATATGGTTTAGTGTTAATCTTAGTAAAAGTTCCAAAATTACTTTAAAAAGATCTTACATTATAAAATGCCTTTAAATATTAAGAGCACTCTTGTGGTATAACAGAAGCCTAAGATATAAAATGCTGATTTGAGCTCAGTTTCATATAATGAGCACTGTCCTCCCATAACCCCCAGAAGACAGACCTTGTATTGATCACACAGTTAAGAAAAAAGAGTGCCTGAAAAGCCCCGTGGAAGATATGATGAGCCTGAACCTAAGGCTTCAACATCAGAGTCACTTTAAACTGTCCTGTGTCACAGAGCTAGTGACTCCAGTTCCCTTTCATGTCACTAAATAGAATTGTCCGATAGTCGTGGGTGAGGTGCGAGGAAAGGAGAGCTTGAATGACTTCAAGGAGTCTCAGCAACAGCTGGAGAGTTGGCTCATCGGTAGAGGGTACCTGCTGCTCTCTTAGAGGACCCAGGTTCAGTTCTCAGCACCCACATAGTGGTGCACGCAATCTGCAGCTTAGTGCCAGAGGATCCAACGTACTATTCTGACCTCAGCAGACACCAGACACGCATGTGGTGTACACAGATATTCATACATATATTCATGTATACATACATTCATACATATAAAAAAAAGAAGCCTCAACACACAATTGTTCTCTGCAAAGACCTGTAGATTTTTCTGCCCCGTGGAGGGAGACTTCAGCCTCCTTTGAATCCAGAAGAGTCTTCATTAGACCCTCAAGTTTTAGTGTGGTGGTGGATATGGTGGCCCCCTAAATAAAGGGAAATATTCTTAAGTAATCAAAATAAACCATAAAATCTGATGTTTTAAAATCACAGTGCTTCAAGATTGAGCCCTAAAATTTTCCTGTGACATTTTCTAAAAACACCCATTTCTACTTAAAATTCATACATAAGTTTCCCCCCTCTCTCACTTCCATCTATAGTTAAAAGGTTAATTATTGTTCCTTCAGCTACTTATGAAATGTTTTTAAAACTTAAACAGGTAACATGTTATGAGGTGTACTATAAAATACATTATATTTAACTGTGTGAAAATACAGGCAAAAAGTAACATATGTTACTGAAGCTATTAGATAGAAACAAAACTGAACCATCCACAATTTTTTTTTTGAACAAGCAATTCAGTAGGAATCTTCTACCTCCTACCCTGACTTATATACGTGTTTGGAAAGTATCTTGGGTGTTGTATGATTTTTTTTTTCTTTTTTGGCCAAAAGCATTATCCCCACAAAAGGAAGGGGGACTCCATATAAGGAAAATGGATTAAATATGGAGAATGAAGGAATGTTTTTATGAAGCAGTGTTTAATCATAAAACAGCCACAATAGTAATAACAGTAATCATGACTATTATGTTTTCACAGTTTGAATTACAACTGCGAATCACATCCATTCTATTGACTATTATTTTTTATTAAAATTTAGAAAATGTCTCACAGCAATACAATACTTTCATCCAAATAGATGGAACCAATAATTTTACAAGGCCAGCTTATTTTTGATCCTGCTGCAGTTAAAGTACAGTAACAAAAAGCAAAACCAATATCGACTTTTCCTTTTCTTTTTTAGAAAATATATTTTCTCTGCTTGGTAAGCAATGGGAAAAAACAAATTCTACCAGACTATTTTTCTTTGTTCTGTGCAAGGTCATTTCTAATGTATTCCTGGCCATCTATTTGATCTGATCCTGAGGAAAGTTTAGTGTTAGTTTGTCTATGGCTATGGTGTTTCTCTTTGTTTGTATTCATCTTGTTTTAAAATACCAAAAGGAAGATTAGGAAAAATCTAAAGTCAAGAATGTAGACTTGTCAACTGCAGGGACCATGACAGTCATTAAATACTTATTTAGCACAGCATTTTTTCAAAAGGCCAGTGTTCCAAATCATATTGTGGATAGTAGAATAAATGTTATTATGGTTAAACATTTTAAAAGAGGGTATTGGCAATAAAAGAGAATTATCAGATAATTCTATATACCACAGTAGAGTGACAATCTGAAAATGACAACCACGCTATAAGGCAGACATTGTGATCCTTGTTTTCAAGAGTTATATATGAATGTGTTATTTTTAGCATGAGTGCTTGAGAATTGGGAGGAAGTGACTCATCAAAGATGTTTTGATTTCTTGACTAAAATTTAACTTGTAGCTTATCTCCCGGGTACACATGTAATGCCACATGAGCACATACCTTGAACACAGTTTCCTGTTATTCTCTATTCCTATAAAACAAATGCCCTAGCAGGGAAAAGAGTTATAGTGGCTTCAAAATATACACTTTATTTTAGGATATAACAGGAAAGTAACTCTTCACCCCCATCTATTCTGTTTCACCAATACCCATTTGTAACACAATATTCTCAAATACATAATTCTTTGTAAAGCTCTTCAGTGTGTTGGAAATGTTCACAGTTATGATTTATATTTTCTCTAGGGGAAGGAATCTTCTCTGCTGGTTGACAATAATCTTCAGGACAATAATGATCCTCTGAGAGTGTTTCATTTTAGTGAGTTATACATAGGGACCAGAAGCTGAATGAGACTTCACTTGGATGTTTACAACGACTTCACCAGGTCAGATAAGAAATCATACTTTAGCCTTGGTTTCTCTTTCAGAGATATCTGCATATCATTTTCTGTCCATCATTAGTCATGTCTCAAAAAGAAAGTTTATTTGAATCTAGAGCACACACATTTTCCAGGTGTGTTGGAAAAGGAAGCTGTTTAGACAAGTGTCTTTGGTAATTAATTTCCCATCACTGAACTGAAAAAATAATGAAGGCACCATCAATTGTACTTCACATAGGGCTGTTTCACAAACATTCCACTTATTTGAAACTTATTTCAGAAACCTAAATTTACAGACTTCCTCTGCCCTAGATTCCTCAATAGTTTGATGCCCGTGCCACCTTCCTTGACCTAATATTTGGGATACACAAAGATACTATGTTTTATGTATTAAAGACGGCAAATAGATTTTGACAACTCTGAGTACAAATGGACCATTTACTACTCAGTCTTGAAAATATTACTTCTTTTTCGATGGTATGAGTTTCAAGGAAAGCATCATCTACTGGCCTAAAATACATCTGTCCCTGTCTTGAACTGATAATTTTGAGTCAACCTCTACTGCAGTCATCTTGCATTACTGTAACAAACAGGACTGAGCCTATCCTAAGCAACTGCCAGCTTTGAAGGACAGATTAACTCACAAAAGAACATTTATCTAAGGTGAAGCTTCATCCACAGCAACCTTAATCAGACTATGTTACAGAACCAAACCTAGACAATTATCTAGATTACACTGTGGTTCATACTTCTTTATTTAAACATAAAGCTAATGCCAGCACACAAAAGAGATACTTGGTTACTGAACCCCTTTGTCTTTGTTAGGGTTTCCATTGCTGTAAAGAGGCACCTGGACCAAAGCAACTCTTATAAAGGACAACACTTAATTGGGGCTGTCTTACAGGTTCAGAGGTTCAGTCCATTATTATAATGGCAGGAAGCATGGCAGCATCCATGCAGGCATGGTGCTGGAGGAACTGAGAGTTCTACTTTTTCCTTTCAAAGGAAGCCAAGAGTTAGGAGGAGGGTCTCAAAGCTCAACCCCACAGTGGCATACTTCCTTCTACAAGGCCACACCCACTCCAACAAGGCCACACCTCCTAATAGTGACATTCTTTGGGCCAACCATATTCAAACCACCATACTTTTAAATCTATTCCTTCTCCTAATATGCAATGTATTCAACATCTTTCTTAAATCTTTAATTGATATATTGGCAAAGACTATTGTGTTGGAACTTGCCAAACAGGGACTTTCCTTTAAGTTTCCAGTGGCAGGTTTAGAGCAAGGAAGAAGACTCTGTTAGATGGATCATTGAACAAGCTACATTGAAATGGACAGGGAAGAGCCTTAAACAGTAAATTGCTCATATAAACAAAATCCTTACCTACACGGCTGGATGGAAGAATATTAGAAACTCTTGTTGGGTTAGGGTTTAGTTAGAGGAAGAGTCAATAGACTTCTGCTCCTGGCTCTGGTTGCTACTCATACAGGGAATCTTTCTGGAGTGCCACAAACTACTTCTTATGAGTATTTCTGAGAGCTTTATAATCAGTTTTGAGAGTATAAAAAATAACCAAGAATTATTGTATACTTCAAAATTTAGTTGTGTGAATTGCTGGTAGCATTTCACTTTTTAAAAAAGTCTTTCTATTTTGAAGCAATTACATATTGGTGGGAAGTGGCAGAGATAGAACCATGGATGGTTCATTTGGGCTTTGTCTAGACTGCATGATTATATTAAAATAGCAGGCTGAATCATTATATGTTTATATTTCACACAATTATATCATAATGCTGAAAACAGGAAATACATATTGGTACTTCATAACTCAGAAAGATTTTCCTGATGACCACCACCAGAAAGATATCTGCTAATAGTCACATTCAGTCTTCTCTCTATTTCATAACTCTCCATTCAATGTAGTTCCTGAGCTGTCTCCCACTTCCAAAGGTTTTGCCTTTGAGGATGTTATTTAAGTTAAATCATATAGTATGTGATTCCATCAGATTACCTTTATGTTTTTATCTTTTTTATGTTCTTGAGAACCATTCAAGTTGTTTGTAACAGAAGTTTACTCCTCTTGTTTTGCTGAGGAGTGTAGTGCAACAAGAAACACTTTGTAGGATAATTTTTACATTGAATATGGGACACTTTTTTTTAATTTGTTGAGCCAGGATTGCCTTAACTTGCCTCTGCCTTCCAGTTGCTGGGGTTATAGATGTAAACTATGTCATGCTTGATTGAAGGATAATTTGCTCCTAAGGTTTGTTTATAATGAATAAAGTTGCTATGAAAAATCATATAAATTGTGTGTGTGAGTGTGTGTGTGTGTGTGTGTGTGTGTGTGTGTGTGTGTGTGTGTGCATAAATCTAGGTGCATTTATCTAAGATAAATGCAGGGTATCAATTGCCAAGTTGTGTGTGTTTTTTCATTTAGGGAAGTCATTAAACAAGATTCCAGAGAATTTACTTCATTTATGTTTATACAGATAGTATATGGAAGAGCCAATTTCCTCCCAACCTCATCAGCACTTAATATTATCGTTGTTTCAAAATTTTTAGACTTTCTAATAAATAGTGATATTCCAACCTCTTCCTAATTTGCAGTTCCCAAGTTGCTGGTGCTGCTGAACAACTTCACATATGTTTGCTGGTGTTTTATGCATTGTCAGTAGTATATCTTCTCATATTTTTGTGTTAATTTTGAAGAATTTTGCTCATTTGCCTAGTAAAAAAACATTGCACTATTTTTAGCATGTTCTATAATACATTTTTTTCTCCAGTAGTCATGAGCAATTCTTTTCTTCTTCTGAGCTGTCTATACCTTCAGGATGTTTTGAAAGAAATGACCCCTAAAGGCTCAGATATTTGAATGTCTGGCTCTCATTGGTAGTTTAGGAAAGATTAAGAGATGTGGCCTTGTTGGAGAACAAGAATCTCTGGAGATGGGTTTTGAGGTGTCAAATATACAAACTCTGGAATCTTGTTTAATGACTTCCCTGAATGAAAAACATATACTTTTCACACAACTTGGCAATTGATACCCTTCATTTATCTTAGATAAATACACCTAGATTTATGCACACACACACACACACACACACACACACACAATTTATATGATTTTTCATAGCAACTTTATTCATTCAGGCCCATTCTCACTTTCTCTTTGCTTCTATCTTGTAGATAAAATGTAACTTCCCAGCTGCTGCTCCAGTGCCATCCTTGCCTTCCTGATACCATGTTCCTTACAATGACGGTTATGGACTATCCCTCTGAAACTTTAAGCAAGCCCCAAATTAAATGCTTTCTTCTATAATAATCTGGCTTGGCTGTAGTATCTATTCACATCAATAGAACAGTAACTAAGATACTTTCTTATCTTCACGCCATGAGGAAAGTCATTTCCTCTACTCTTTGACCCTGTGTGGTATCTTTCCCCATGATGGCAATTCAAAGCATCAAAAGGGCTCAGACCTAAATGCCCCTGTTCTTCACTTATCAAATATGTATAATTACTATTTTCTTAAGTTGGTATAATACTTTAGAAATAGTTCTGAGAGGCACCCTGGCATATGCTGTTAATGGCCTATCCATAGGACACTGAACTTCTCTGCAAACTGGCCAAATTAAATTTTAAGCTATATGTACCCCTGGAAACTTCTTTGTTCTCCTGGTTTCCTCTCTCCTCTTGGGCAGCAATTTGTACAGTGAGATAAATTTCCCAAGTGAGATAAAGCCCCAGTTGACCTTGAGCTACAACCTTAATCCATCTTTTATTGGCTGGCTTCCCTTATTTGCTTCACTTATCTACTTTCCTATTGATATTTTCTGAGTTTCCTTTCCAAACTAATGCAAATTTTTCTAGGCTTTGCTTTTGGATTGCTCCAAATTAGTTTGCAGGTGTCCACATCTACCAAGGAAAACAATAAGGCACAGACCCACCATCTTTCTGGCTAAATATGACTCTTTCCAGATAGAGCTACTATAAGAGAAAACACCACCAGGACAACTTGACCAAGAGCGCACACCATAAAATAAGGTGTGTTGTCAATGGATTCTTGGCTAATTCAAGAGGCCTAGAAGAGAATCATAGGAATAAAAGTAAAAGAATTAGAGATAAGTTCACTCAGAAAAGTTAACATATTTCTGCCTCTTCAGTCAGGGAGGAAGAATAGATAGAGGTAAGAACAAATAGAATTGCTATTGTCCTGTTTTATAATCATTTACTTATTTAATAATCATTTATTTACTTAATAATTAGTAATGCTATAAATATCTATATGTAATGTGTGGTATTTTAAAGTTATTGATAGGTATAGTCAAACTATGTAGAAAACACATTTTTGGAGACAAGATCATACTGCGTATTTCAGGAGGGTCAAACTCTCTATGTTATCTAGATTGATATCAATCAAGTGATCTCTCCAATTCAACATTCTGAGTGCTGGGATTAGAGGTTTGTACTACCATTCCTGCCTAGGAAACAGGAACCTGATGCTTGATAGAAAATTAGAATGTGGGTTATTGTATTAGATGGTGAGGAGGGATCAAAATGACAGTCTGTAGATGCACAGAAATGTGACATTCTCTCAGTCTGTAATGTATCTGTCATTACATTCGGGTTATCTCTCCAATGTGCTGTATTCTCCTATTATTAATCTCTGCGATGAATCAACCTAAAACTTGACATAAATCCTTCTAAAACCAGAGGATAAAGGAATTAACCCAAACCAGCTGTGTCTGTCACTAGAGGCCACAATCCTTTCTACAGTGCTGAAAAAATAGATTTCATTTTTGACCTGAAATACCACCGTCTATCTCAGAATTGATCAAAATCTCTTAGAATCAGAAACTGTAAGGAGGAGTATGTGCACTGGAGGCCAAGTTGAAAAGTCTTGAAGTCCACTTTATTTCTGATTGAATGGAGACTTTCAGGATCTAAGTTGTGTTGTGAACAGAAAAAGGCACAATGTAGTCAGATCATCTTCATGTCTTCTTTACAGGGGTTTTTGGGAGAAAGTCCTTCATGGAAGGGTCATTTGTTTACATTGGGTTAGCTTGCTTCATACTAAGAACCTTTAATTTATAACCTGTGTCATTGTGTCTGTTTAAGGAAGTCCTTTTTATGGTGACTTGAGCCAATAAGAGGCAGGTTTGTTTATTTATTTGTTTGTTTGTTTTTTAAAATCATCCTTGAGCAGGGATTGATAGCCTGGCTACTTTACCCAGCTCCTGCTGGATCAAATGGTTGGGAGCTGGTGCTCTTTTAAGACTGGGTCTTTGACTTCTCAGGCACTTGATGCTAAGAGGATTCTGCTGTCTGGGCCCAACAGGCTAGGGTTCATTGATACAGTTTCCTGTCTGTGTAGGAGCTCTCTGAAAGCCTACTCTCCCTGTGCAGCTTCAGGGCAGCCAAACTTCTTGTCTTTAGGCTCAGGAACAATGTCAGGCAAAATCATACTGGTCTTTACTACTTAGTTGCAGAAATCAGGCTGCTCTCAGTAATGCACATGTACTGATCAAGGGAGTAACATAAATCTACCCAAGTGAGAGAGACATAGACCTGGAACTCTCAGTGGAGGAATTCATTGTGGACCATGACCTAGAATGGACATATGGGCAGTTTCAAGAAAATATTTTCTGCCAGGTTTTGGTTTTTCTAATGTGTGCTAAACTGCAGACCTATGGCATCTCTTTGACTGTCCAATGGATAAGATAATTCAGAGCTTCCAAAGACTGATTCTGGGTCTCAGATAGGAGTGGAAAATGACCAAGAAAATACTAGGATCACATATCAAGCCTGACAGTGTTTTGGCATTGCAAAGATTAGAGTTTGGATCTCAACTCTACTATTTTCAACTAAGATATTTTTATATGTATTTTTATTAAAATCTCAGAGTAGCTATGGTGATTACACAAGGCAAGACTTGAAAACTCTAAGCAGTGTACCGGGCCGTGTGGCAATTGGTTTTAGCAGTAAAGCATCAGTGATGGAGATAGGAATTAATAGATGGAACAACAATGAGTTCTTAAACAACAAGAAGTACTTAAACTTATCTATTTGGAATCACCTCAATGGATTTTCTTCTATATTTCCCTAAATGGCACAGTAAGTAGGTTTCTTTTCATTTTTACTTGAGTTCATAAGCATCAGTGCTGAGCAATTCATGTGCATTTGATGAATGTACATTGATTTGAATTAAGTGAAACCAAATCAAGTTCTCTCTAAAAATAATCTCTCAGTTCTGTGTTTGGTTCAGCCAGTGACTCATTGCAGAACTTGGAACTAGCAACAGCTTTGCATTTTGCAAAGCTATAACCTCATTTTCGAGTTGGAGTCTTTTATTTCAAAGTATTACTCTTTAGGATGGTTGAAGTTGCATTCATTAAAAATCGGTGTATGACTCATGCTCTCTCACAGGAGACCACCAATTTTTGGAAGCCCTTCGAGCTTCCTGATACCCACTGTACCCTCTCCCTTCAGGGTGTGTGTTCATCAATTTACATGTTTCTTCAATCCTCCTTTGTTTTTTTTCTTGCACAGCTATAAAATACTCAAGTAGTCATTTGTTGTTACTCTTAAGTTCTGCATTTCATCCCTACCTTGTAGGAACTTTGGGGACAAAGGATGAATGCTCTACTTATTTAATTCTCTCACTAAGAAATGGTGCATGCATTTATCATCCACCAGCCAGACACTGTTCTCAACTCTGGAGATGCATACTGTGTTCCAAAACCTTTTGCCTTGGGCTGAATTCTCCCAGTAGCAAATTTTTATCTACAAACAAGTTGAGAGATAATGCTAGGAAACATCAATAGGAGGTTGGAAAACAGAAAACTCAAAGGAAGATCTAGTAATATGTTTATGATCCATCGAGTTGCCCCCGCTGTGGGCAACTAGAGCTTAACATTACTGAGGACTTCTGAGCAGATATAGCTGCTATCCTACGTGTTGTGGTTTGGATGTCAAATGTCCCCCAAAGCTCAAGTGTTACAGGCTTGGTCTCCAGTTTGGCGCTATTGGAAGGTAGTACTTTTAGGAGATAGGACCTAGTAGGATGTCCTAAAGACATTTAGGGGGACATACCTTCAAGAGTGACAGTAGGACACTGGTCATTTTGTGCTCTTCTTTCCTCCCTGGCTTGTGATATAAGCAGACTTGCCTCACTACATGCCTCCACCATGATATGATCCAAACAATGGGATCAATAACATATACAGTTTGAGTCAACATAAACCCTTTCTTTTTAGGGTTATTTATCTCAGCTATTTAGTCATAGTGAATAGAAAGCTAATAAACCAGGGAGTGGGAAACACCTTAATGCTTACCTTTGCACCATCTCTGATTTGGACTGCTCATTAATGCCTAAGGTCCCTGCAAATATGGGCTCTTCACATAGAACACATCAATACAATGCATAGTGCATGATGATGATAAATGCTATAGGGAAAATAAAGGAGGGTCATAGAGTGATTCTTGTTAATATTTTAAAACTTAATATAATCCTATACACAGGTGGGGGTTCAATAAATATTTGTTGATGATGTTATTGTCTATACATTATAAGCATGGTTGTATATACTAAGAACCATTAGATGGTTAATATTTATCAGTGATGATTCCACCAAAGAAATCTTAATAATTAGTTTATTTACTATGGGTAACTGGGGCCAATTAACAAAGCTCTCAAAGTCGGATGCTGAGCTCAGAATAGTGATTGGTTGGATATAATGTATAATTCCTCCTTAGTATCTGTTGTGGTAAATCTCCAACCCAAATATGTCCTAGCAATGAAAACACAACTCAATTAAAATGAATACAAGCTATGTGCCTAGATTGGGCAGATCCACCACTACACTACCATCTTCCCCATCTATGATATCCCTTATACTTTGCAGTTTCTCCAGGCCACATGCTTCTGTTCCACTTTCCTTCCACCTCCTCTTCTGTCGTCCTCTCTTTCTCCCACTCCTCCTTTTTGTCTCTCTACCAACTTTCAGCTCCATCTTCCCTCTATCTGCCCAATCCCCACTCTAGCCTTTATTTTACAAATTAAGGTGGGAAAAGGGTTTACAGGAAATCACCTGAGTGCTGACTCATTCCTTGTTCACAGTTCCTCACAGGAGAAGGAAGTAGCATCAAATTACAAATAGCCCCAGAGCTATCCACAACAAGTATCCATTGGAGATTGGTCCGTAGTACTCCCTCTCATACACATATCTAGCTTCAAGGCTATTATAGCCCTTTATATAAAACAGTAATGTGTTTGTATGTATCATGAAAGCTCTTGTGTATTTTTCAACTATCAGTGGAAGGCATGTAATCCCTGGTACAAGATGTGTCGTATAATAGTTACATTGCATTTCTTACAGAGCAATGATGAGAGAATCCTGTATACATTCAATAGGTGTGTGGAATAATTATATTACATTCTTTGTGAAACAAAGTCATCTTCTACATATCGGGTTAGCTTCAAATTCATATCTCATCTATATCTATATCTACACACACACACACACACATATATGTAGCATATCCCTAGTATATTGCTTTTATAAAAAGTAATTTTATGAAATATTAACCAGAAAATAAAAAGTAAACACAGAAAAAAGTTCCTAGCTTACTTTATATAGAAAGTGTTGCCTCTTTATACTCTTCATATATAATTCTTATTTAGTGACTTTGAATTTATATTTTAGTGCATAATATCTCTTTACCAATTCAGAAGTGTGCAGTTTAAACACTGTAGGTGTAATTATACAAAATGTCTTGGTTTTGTTTCAGTTTCACTGGGGTAGAAATTATAGCAATAAATACCTTCTCATTTTGTGCATTATGGGAAGAAAAAAGACATTAATCCTAAACAATGGGTAATAATCAAGAGGTGTTGTCAAGCAGTGCAGTGACAGAAAAATCCATGTGCTAATCCCCTTTGTTTCTTTGAATAATTACTAGTTGTAAAAAGAAAGAAAAAAAAAGAGCAGTTCCATGATATAATCCCTTTTTGTTATTAGTAGGAAAGACTATTTCAATCTTATTTTGACAGTTTCTTACCTAAACTGTTAGTAATTGCTTTACTTTGCATTATTAGGCTAAGCCATCAATTGTGATCACCAAAGACTGGACATCTCAGCTCTTTCAGCTCTTGTTCCCTGGGCTCTGTGCCCTGAGACTCATGGGGTTCCACTCAATAATGCCCTTAAATAAAGAAGGTTTTTCTTCCTTAAAGCTCCTAAGCACAGTTTGAATGCTAGTGCTTTCAATTAAACCTTCCAGGTTTTGTGATGGTGTTAAATAGGCCACCAATGGGGTTGGTGGCTTCTAATAAATGTAGAACTGAGGATACTATAGGGTCCTTTCAACCAATATAAAGGAGATAAAAGATGGAACAGATTGCTCTTTTCCTTGCTTGACTTAGAATGGAAACACTGTAAATGATACCTTTTAAACAAGAGTAACAGTAAGATACCCATTGAAAAGGGAAAAAAGAAAGAAAAAGAACTTTAGCTATGTTAGTTACTGTACTTACAACACATATATTAGAACAGACAAGACAGTCTTATTCTTCAGGGCTAATTTCATATTCAAGAGTTCAGAGAGGAGTCACAGGAGGCATTTAGACAATCCCATTTCCCACTTCCCCACCTCCAGCTCCATTCCTCATAGCAGTTTCTCTTTGACCTGTGTTAAGAACTAAGACTCTTCTAATTGTTGTGCATGCAGAGGGACAAAGAGGACACTGGCAAAGATGGTGGCCATCTCCATCCCCTGCAAGCTCTTGAGAGCTGTCTGTCTGTGGGATCCAGATGGGCCCATGCACAAAACAAGTGAGAGATGTATGGAAGGGGTCATGTGTGCAGTAATGCTCAGCCTTCTCCTGCATGTAAGATACATATGAATGAGGTATGTTCTCATGCTGCTCCAGGGCTTCTCAGATGGCAGGAGCTCTAGTTGCTCATATGATACCAAGGCTCTCAAGATTGCTTCCTTCCTTGCAGGGTCTCCCCACATATGTTTCCTGGCAGGCCCCTAAATATTTGTACCTGCTTATACATGCATTAGTGTTATATTCACTATAAAGATGCTATTATTAAAATTTATACAGTATATATTATCCTATTCTTTTTTTGTTCCTACCTCTTTTTTCATCTCACAGTGAAAATTTCAATATTTTATATCAACAAAGATCTTTGTATTTTATAATTATACTTTTCATTTTTTGCCCAAAGCAATATTTATACATAATCCTGACATTTTTCCTGGAAATATTTTAATATTGCTTGAAAGACCTGAAACAATATGCAAACTGATCTTTTTTAATTTAAGAAAGGAATATCCACGTGAATTCTTAAACCTTAGATGTGAAGATGTAACAACTACCAGAAATTTGATTAAGTTTTCTGTGATATAAAATAGCCAGATATTTTTGACACATACATACTCTGGTTAAGAATGTATAAACAAATATCAGAGAAATTTTCTGAGAGCTATAGAAAATATTATATACCAGAAAGTGCCCAAATCTTGAAAAAGAGATGCTGACCTACGTAAAAGTATCATTTAGTGCATCTATCAGACAAGAGCAGAAGAGAAACCTCCTACATCCCATTCTAGTGAAAATACTGCAGTACTCAGCATACTCTAAGGGGGGCCAAAGAGGCAGATCTCACACACACACACACACACACACACACACACACACACACACACACATACACACAAACACAAACACACACACACACACACAGAGAGAGAGAGAGAGAGAGAGAGAGAAAGAGAGAGAGAGAGAGAGAGAGAGAGAGAGAGAGAATTTAAAGGATGTGTTCTGGTCAAGCTATGGTAGTTGTTGTTCTGGAGAGCTCCTGGTCTTCAATCTACATTGGAATCCTGATGAAGTCTATTATAATAACCAGGAAGGAATGATGCAGCAATATGACATATGAAATTGCCACTGAGAGTGAAGACAAGCAGGGGAAACAAAATTTTCTCCTTTAATGTCCTTTTATCGAGGTTGCCACCAAAAGATGTAGTCCACATTAAGGCTGGGTTCTCCCTGCTTCAAATAATCTGATCAAGAAAAGTCACTCCTGGGTGTGACCAGAGGCTTGTGTTTTAAATGCCTTCAGATGCACTTCCCTGCATCAGATGCAATTCCCTGAAAGATTAGCCCCTGCAACCACTAAACACAAACCAAAGAATGTGTATTGATAGATGCAAGAGAGAGACACCAAGTCCTATAAAAGGCAGAAAAATGGCAATAACAAGATATTTCTTAACCAAAAGTTTGCAAGCAAGGAGGACTTGGAATGATCTATTATTTCAAGTTATGAAAGGGAACAAGTATCAAGCCGACTAATGTATCTAGCAAAGGTACTTGGCATAAATGAAGGAGAAAGAAAAAACTATGCATGACAAAAGAAGACCAAAAGAATTCTTACCATTTAGGCAGTTCTTGAAGGAATCCATCAGATTAAAGAGAAAGAGAAACACATTTATTTGTCAGACCGTTGGAAAGTGTAAACCATACTCCAAGTAGTCAAGCAAATGTGGTAATTTAAACATTACAAACTCAGCAAATGGGCAGGAATTAACATACAACTTTCAATCTTAACTCAGAACTCTGACTACTAGTGCTTTTAGTCCCCCAAGTAAAATACAGACTAACAGATTGCACTGAAAAACAGCATCCATCTCTTTGCTTCCTCCAAGAAATATACCTCTTTACCAAAGACAGTTGCAACAATAGACAGAAGGATTGAAAGCTATACTTCATGCCACTGCAAATGGGAAAAAAGCCAGGGTCATGGTTCCAAGATCTGACAAAACCAATTTTGGTCCAAACTAGTCAGAAGATGTAAAGGTCACTTCATATGGAGTAAAGGACAATCTACCAATAGGACATTACAATTCTAAACATATGTGTATTGAACCCAGAAGCACAGAATTCTATGAAACAAATGCTAATAGCTATGAAGACACAGATTAACCTCAAAAAATGAGAGTAGGGAACTTACATACTAGACTCTGACTGGAAGGCAGGCTATCCCAACAAAAAACTGAGATATACCTGAGCTATAAAACAAAAGGACTTACATCAAAAGAAAACACTATTCAAATAATGTAGAATGTACTCTCTTCTCATTATCCCAAAGAACATTATTTAAAATGATAACATAGGACATAAAGCAAATATTAGTAAAAGTAGGTAAATTGAAGCAATGTCTTCCATTTTATTTGACCACCATAGAATAAAACTAAAAATTAACAGCAAGAGAAATAATAAATCCATAGAGGATAAACCATATACTATTGAGTGAAAAATGAGTCATCAAAGACATCATAAAACAAGCAAAAAATTCTAGAATTGACTATAAATGAAATATATATATATGTGTGTGTGTCTGTCTGTCCGTCTGTCTATCTGCATACATCCTATTGGATACAATTAAATCTGTCCCAGTAGGGAAATTTATAGCTAAAAGCATCTACATTAAACACAGAGAACTAGATAACCTAATAGTATACCTTAGGCTCTTAAAAATTAGGACTAAACAGATCCAAGATAAATAGATAGGAAA
Source organism: Mastomys coucha (assembly GCF_008632895.1). Lineage (NCBI taxonomy): Eukaryota > Metazoa > Chordata > Mammalia > Rodentia > Muridae > Mastomys > Mastomys coucha. The sequence continues at coordinate 123,610,477 of NW_022196897.1, read as the reverse complement.
AATTACAGTCAGAACAAAATTTAATGAAATGAAAAATAAATAATACTAATAAATAATGAACCAAAAAGTTCTTTAAAAGAATAGGCAAAACTGAAAAGCTCTCAGCCAAGCTAACCAAAAGACAGACAGAAAGACAGATGGAAAGAAAAAACCCAAATTACAATAATTAATGGTAGAGATGGAAACATTGCAAAAGATATCACTGAATTTTTAAAAACAGTATTAGGATAAATCTTAGAAATTTACATCCTAGTAAATTGGAAAATGTCCAAGTAATGGCTGAATTTCTAGATGTATGTGACAGAGTAAAGTTAAACCATGGAGAGAGAAACATTTTTAAACAGATCTAGTCCAAACATTGAGATTGAAGTTGTAATAAAATGTTCTCCAACTATAAACATTCCAGGACCACACAGATTCAGTGCTGAGTCTACCAGAGCATGAAAGAACCAACTACAATATTTCTCACATCATCCCATAAAATAGAAAAGAAAGGAATGCTACCAAGCTCTTTCAGTGAAGCTGGCATTATTTTTAAATTCAAACCAGATAAAGACATACTACCATGATCACCAACTCCACCACCATCATTACCACCACCACTGTCACTATAACTACAAAAGGGAGGAAAAAACAAAGGAAGCAAGGAAGGAAGGAAGGAAGGAAGGAAGGAAGGAAGGAAGGGAGGAAGGAAGGAAGGAAAGAATACTAACACCCTGGAGGAAAATGCATAAAAAACATCCTGTGAGGGAGGGGAAGGCATTATAGACCAATAACAATATCTCAATAAATTACAATACAACTCAAGCCTAATTGAAGACCATAGAAAAAAGACCCATCATTCACTGTGATCAAGTTGGTTTTACTACGGAGATGCTGATCTCACAAATTGTAACCACATGATTTTTGACAAATTCAGCAAACTAAACATTTGAGAAAAGACATCAATTTTAACAAATAGTGCTGGAAAAACTGGATATCCACATGTAGAAGGTTGGAAATAGACCCTTCTCGTCCTACTCAAAGATCCATTTTGAATGGATCAAAGGCCTATAAAATCTGAAACTGCTAAAGGAAAAATTAGGAAAACATATGAAGACAAGAATAGGTAAGAACTTTCTAACCAGGGCTCCATTTTCTCAGGAAATAATGCCAATGATTGACAAATGTGATCTCATGGAATTCAAAACCTTCTTATAGCAAAGGAAACAGTTAAAATCATGTAAGGTGACAGAGTGCAGAATGGGAGAAAAAAAACCTTTGTAAGCTATAGATCAGATAGAGGATTAATATGTAGACCACACAATGTACTGAAAAAGAAAACAAGCAGTAAGAAGTCATGCAATCCAATTAATAAATGGGCTAATGAAATAAATAGTTCTTAGAGGATGAAACATAAATGTCCTATAATTACATGGAAAAAATGCTTAACCTCTTGAGCCACGAGATCAATACATATCAAATGTACCTTGAACTTCCATTTCACCCCAGTCAGAATGACAACCATTCTGACATAGAAAATTCTTAAATTTCTTGGAGGCAATGCAAACTATTCCTAACCCTCTGAGAATTCTCAAATTTTAAATTAGACCTACCATACTACCCTGTAATATCATTCCTCAGAATTTGTTTGAAGGTCTCCACTGCAACCTATCACAAAAGATACAGGAACATCAATGTTTATTACAGCATTATTCACAGTAGCTAATTTATAGGACCAATCTATGTGTCCAATAAGGGAGGAACAGAAATAAAATGTGGTATATAGACACAGTAGAATTGTTTTTCACCTCTAAGGAAAAATAGAGCTTTGTCATTTACAGGAAAATGAATGCAACTAGAGAAAATTACTTTAATAAAATTAAACCAGTCTCAGAAAGACAAATAGATATGTTCTCATCAGTGTTACTATTCCTCTTAATAGATACATACATCATACATGTATATATGACATGAAACTGTCTATAGGAATTGAGGGCACTAATACTGGAGCACAGCACAAAAGGGAAGAAAAAGAACTTGTGGGAGGAGATGCACAAAGTCAAACATATGCTTCCATGAAAATGTCTGTGTACAAAGCAGTGGTTATATGCATACACCACAAATATCAGAGAAACAATTTGTTTTCTTGTGAACATCTATAGCATTTATACAAATATTATTGAGTTCTCACTGTATGTGTGGCCTTGAAAACTCAGTCCTCATATATGGTGGTACCACAGTACTGACTAGGTATGATACTTATCACATTCTGTGAGGTGGTCACATCCCCTTTTGATGCAAGTTTTCTTGCACTGTAGAATTTGCCAAAGTGATTTTCATACTTAGGGCACATTTTTCCTTTTGGGAGAAGGGAATAGATTAATAGGAAAGTTAAGTTGTTATCCCAATGTAGTTAACTTTTGCATCTCATTTTTGACTACCACCCCCTCATTTACCCCTCAGAAAAAAATATTGAAATGATTCAGATGATTATCGCATAGAAAAAAGACTGAGTAAACTCATCTTTCTGTGATAAAAAATTTTAACAGTAGAATTAGAGCTCTTCATAGGTTTCAAATACCAAATATTAGATTACCTCTTCCTTCAAACAAATGATTAGATTATCTGCACCATATCTCAGTGGTTACCAAGGTCATGGTCATAACTATTCAAGATTAAGAAGAGGTACCCAGAGAAACCATTTTCCCTTACAATGTGGTTATGTAATACAAAACATAAAGCTAACTACTCAAGCCTGTGCCAAAGTAGCATATACACTACAATAGTGAAGGCCTTAGAGTATCTACAATTCAGAGTGTATTGTATTAGAACAATGGTTCTTAACCTTTCTAATGATGTGATCCTTTGATATGGTTCTGCATTTTGTGGTGTCTGTAACCATAAAATTATTTCATTGCTTACTTCATAACTGTAATTTTGCTACTGTTATGAAGTAATATAAATATTGAATGTGCAGGATATCTAATTTGCAACCCTCAATGGGGTTGAGATCCATGGCTTGAGAACTGCTAAATTAGAGTAACAGCTATAATCATTTAGGATATGTCATACACCTACATTGTTAGCTGGAATTCAAGATTACTCTAGGAAGTAATAGATTTAGCTCTAGAGATCTATCAGTCAAAATATACAGTCAATGGCATGGAAATCTCTTACCTATTCCCTTGACCTATTAACCAACAGTCATTGGTCAGTATTAACATGTATATAGAGAGAAGAATTGTGCTAGGCTGTACTATAGTACAGATCTATGTGCTGCAAGACAGTAAGCATTAGCCATGCATGGAAGCACTTGAAAATGTAGTTAGTTTGTCACTTGAAAAAAAAAAGATAATGAGAGAAACTAATGTAAAATACCTCAATTATTTTTATATTGGTTATATTTGCAATGATATTATAAATATACTCAGCCATCTGAAATAGATTTCATACATTTCTCCATGGTTATTATTTAATGCAGTTAATAAAAAGTGAGAACCTTACACTTGATGGCTGGCTAAGGTAATTGAAGCTACTGAGGCATTTCTAACATTACAGTAAATTCAGTATGGAAAACAGTGCTAGGAGGTCTTCAGAAAGTAACACTAGCAAGTAGTTTAGGGATCAGATTCAAAACAGAGTAGCCCATGTGGCTTAAACTAGACATAGCTTCCAAATCTGAGGGGTTTTCCATCTCTGTCTCCCATTCAACCCAAGAGGAGCAAAATCTCAGAATTGCACAGCACATGCTCAAGGCAAAACTAATGATGGTAAGTAAATCTCATATTGACTAACGGTCTGGTAAAGTGGGCCTCTGATGGGGGTGACTTTGAGGAAACGTACTATTTTCTTTCTTGTGCTATTCTATGCTTTGTATTTCCTGTCTCCATACCCCCTTTTTCTTCTGAGCCCTGATCAGAGTCAGTCATTCACAGGCATATGGCAACGAAGCAGGAAATTAAACGCTGGCAAAATTGCTCAGTCAGATTCCCACTCCTACTACAAAATATTGAGTAGGTCAATTTACAAGGATAAAAAGTTTGTTTGGGGCTCATGATTTCTGGTTCTCAGTTCATGGCCATTTCATGTTGTCGTTCTGTGGCTCATAAAAGCACAAGGGTATGTAGAAGAGAAGACTGTTCATTTAATAGCAACCAGGAAGGAGAGACAGAAAGGGAGACTCTGGGGTCCTAATATCTCCTTCAAGGACACATCTCCAGTGACCAAATTTTCATGCCCTAGATACCATCTTCGAAGTTTCTACCACCTCCCCACAATGTACAGGCTGAAAACCATCTCTTCAGTACATGAGCCTTAGAAGGACAAATAAGTCTCACATTATGAAAAGAAATATTGCTTCTCCAAACGGGAACCAAAAAATAGAGGTCATGCCTGAACAATACCAACATTATTTTTCTGTCTCTTTTTGTCACTTAACCTCTACTTAGCAGTAGTTATCCAATAATTCACAGAGCAGTGGGCAGAGTAAGTCAGAAGACACTTTTCTGGGTATGAGAACAGGAAAAAAAATCTGTCTGGAATTTGAGCTTACTGGAGAAGACATGTGATGGAGAAAGCTGGGTCTCTAAATATGGGTTATGGAATGATGTAACTGTTGGGCTAACTCTGAGCCGGGCATTTATAGACAAGCACAGCAGGGCATAGAAGTGCCTTTGAAGACTTTCTGACTAATGCTTTACCTCAGAGTCAAATCTAACTGTCCTTGGAGCAGAGCCTGATCCACATGGTAAGGTAAAAGTGTGGGGTACAGAACTGGCATTGATCATAGCAGTGCAGGTAAACCTCTGGACAGCCCAAATATAGTCATACTGGTTGTCACTGTCAAACAACTGATATTTTCTAATAGAGTATAAAAACACTTAAAAACTTACAAAATCAAGTTGAAATGTCATGAATGCAATCCAACATTATGTGACATGATAAGAATTGAGGGAATTTGAAAAAAATGTTTAAAAGGTACAGAATTAATAATGTCTTAAAATTGCCAGTTGAACATGTGAAAGTAGCTTTTATAACTACTTCTCATGAGATAATGTTGAAATTCATATTTTAAAAAATTGATCATGACACATGGAAAATGTCACCCAAGATATATGAATATTTAAAATGTAATGACTGCAAATTTAGAAACTGAAAAATATCAAATTTGACATAAAATACACAATGAATCATTAGCAGAGTAGAGCAGTCTAACATTAAGTGTACAGTTAGTGAGTTGAGGAGACAGCCATCAGTAAAACGTGTGCCTTGTAAGCATAAAGATCTGAGTTCTACATCATGAACCCATATAAAAACTCTGGGCAGGGTAATGTGTGTGTGTGTGTGTGTGTGTAATCCCAGTGCTGTGGAGGCAGATACAAGAACATTCCCACAACTCTCTAACTTGCCAGTCTAGCCTCATTGGTGAGTTCCTAACCAATGAGAGATCTTGTATGAAAGGAGAGGGACTCCATATCTGAGGACAGAGTCTAAGGCTGTCCCCTGGCTTCCACATGCATGTGAAATGAGCATGTGCATGTAGATACATATGTGCATATTCATATACACAAATATGCACACATACATACACACACACACACACACACACACACACACACACGGATGCAGACTGCAAACCACGTATAAGGAATTGTACTAGTCAGGCTTCTCTAAAGGCACAGGACTGATAAAAAATATTTTGTATTTTATGTCAGATATGATTTTTTCAGTTTCTAAATTTGCATTCATTACATTTTAGATATTCCTATACTTTGGATGATATTTCCCATATATCATGATCATTACAATAGGTTATAAGCTGTGGCCCAGGTAGTCTAACAATGGTTGTCTCTGCATGGAAAGGCAGGAATACTGTAACTTTTCAGACCACAAGACTGGATGGCTTAGGAATCTCATTCTGGTGCTGGAGTTTCAGGGAATTCCTAGAGAGCTGCTGGTCTTCGTTCTATATTGGAATACTGAAGAAGCAGATTATAATCTGAGCAGTGGCATTCCTCCACAACATGGCAGATGAACTTGCCTGTGAGTGTAGGTAGAAGCAGGCAAAAAGCAAAAGCTATCTTCTTCTATGTGTTATCACCAGAAAGTGTGACCCAGAGTTAGTATGTGTCTTCTGACATCAAAGGATTCAAAGAAGACAATCCTTTACAGATTTTGGTTGGATTTTGATAGATTCTTAATGTAGTCAAGTTCAGTTTTAGAAACTGAATAATATTAGCCCTAATAATTGATAATTCTTCTTCATTCTATAGTCTGACGTTCTAAGCTTTGGAATTCTAGAAAAGAAAGAAACACTAGAAAGGAGAGGACTTGAGGAAGAAAAAGATATTTGAATAAATAATTGATAAAATTCCCTAAATCTGATGAAAGTAATATTAATAAATTCAAGCTCAGTAGTGAATTTAAAATGTTAAAAAATATGAATAACATTCTCTATCAATACTATCAGAACTAAGTCAGAAATTGATACCAGAAATTACTAAAGAAATCACAAATGATTTGATATCAAATAGGACATTTCTTCACAACTTTTGGGCTATAGGCAGAAAAAGCCAAAGGGAACCAATGATTGGACAGGACAAATAGGAAAACAATGAACGAGGTAGCAGGTATAAGTATAGGCATAATAAGTAATCACACTAAATGGGACAAATGTCTACACATTAATTTTCAGGTTAATAAAATAATAATTGTATACTGTCTCTAAGATAAAACTGTTCAACTACAATGGTATATGTTGGCTTATGATGTTAATGGTGAGTGAACAAAGGTAGAGTAGAGTGCTTTAGGGTAAGCAATATTACTATTAAAATACCACAATGATGAATGTCTAAAGCAGGAAAGAGTATATATCTCCTAATATTTTCTTGGCAATGTACAATAGATGGAAGATATGGAAGGAAAATTGATTAATTAGTCTCCAATTGGTAGATCAGAAATGTGTATGGTCTTACCTTGTTAATTGAAGAACTAGTTGTTCAGTCAAGTTGTAGTGCATAGAAGATGTTAAAGATGCTTTATCCATAGATCTGAGATGTTCATCAGGGTAGAACATATTCTGGGTTGTAATTTGAGTTTTGATATATTTGAAAGGATAAAAGTAATACTGAGTACAGCCATTGACCATAAGAATAAAGTAAAATCAATAACAGAAACACTTGTAGAATTTTTCTAAATTATTTAGAAACAAAACAACATATTTTCCAATAACACACAAATTAAATAAGAAATAAGAAAAGGAAAATTAGAAAGTATTTTGTACTGTGTGGTGATATGTATAGTAAAATCTTTATGTCTGGCTTTAAATAAAATGTAGAGTAAGCCTTAATGTCTGGCTTGAGTGAAATGTCTCAGTAAAGCCTTTGCTAGGTTTAGGTCAATCAGTAGAGGCTGAGAAATTGTTATGAGACCGGTGGAACTCTGAAGAAATGTTTCTCTGTCAGGTCTGCACTTGGTGCTATGTGAGAGTTTGCAGCTGCCACTAATATTGGTCCTGAGATACCCCTGGAAAATCTGGAGTTCTGACTTTTGATTATGGCTAGCCATGGTCAAAAAGATTGCGATTTGAGTAGGTTGTCTGCTCTCATGAGCACCAAAGGTCAATATAACCTTAGTAGCTGAAACTTTTCCCAGCCTCAATAAACCTTGTATAACCTTTGATAAAATTAGAGTGAACTAGCTGGGTTCCAGTCTTCCCAGAGATGCTATACCTCTCTGCTCCTTCAGAAAATGAAGGAGCATCTTGGTGAGCTCTTCTTTTTACTGCAACACCTATAGTCAATATCAATCAATAGTACTGAATAAGAATGAAACCCCAATATAACAACGCTTCTGGGGTGCTATTGCAATATTCAAGGAGAGGCATATAACATTAAGCACTTGTATTGGAGGAAAAGGAGTTACAAATTGGCAGCCCCAGCTTACTTCAAAAGAAGGTACATGGAAAAAGAATAAATCAAAAGCAAAATGTTGGGTCAGCAAGATGGCTCAGTGGACAAAGAGACTTGGTGGCTCAGTACACCATATTGCTTCAAACTCTGACAACCTGTGTTTGATCCCAGAACTCACATGGTAGGTAGAAGGAGACAAATGACTCTTCTAAGTTGTTCTCTGATCTCTATGTGTATGTGCCTGCCAAGGACAGACAAAAAAATCCAATTTTTTTAAGTGCAAAACTTCCATTAGCTTATTTCTTTGAGTAGGGTTATTTGAATGTTTTAGAAACTTGTTTTTAACCTGGGTACACATGTTTGTGATCAGATGTATTCATGATCTCTTAAATCACAAACGGACTGAGGAAAAGTACATCCTTAAAGTAAGATGGTAGCCACAGATGAGTATTTGCTCCCGTATGCTAAATTATAGTGTCACACTCCAAAGAAAGCTAGCATTTGTTTCTGTGTGTACAGCTTCTGGAAAAGGTAGACGGGTGGTGGATAACTGAGCACAAGCTGAGGTTGAGGAATGTCAAGCTCAAAGCAAAAGTAAGAAGCTGTGTGGTGTGTGCAGTGGCCCTGTTTACATGACTTGTATCTCTGACAGCTGGAATGATAACTCTGTGTCATATGCTGTGTGGCACTGAGAGCTTAAAGTAAGAGTGTAGACAGAGTGAGAGTTTTAATTAGCTGCCTTTTAAATGGAGATTCTCCTGCTTTTCTTTCTTTTTTTTTTTTTAGTATCTGGGCCATTTATAGTACACACTCTCCTGACTATTTATTCCATCATAGTAACTTCTTGCTTTGCACATTCACTTAGTCTAGTTTCAGTAGCTGTAATGAAATGCCAAAGCTGGGCACGTTACAAAGAAAAGGAAGTTGCTGATTTTGTAGTATTGGAGGATGAAAGTTTAAAACTTGGTGGCTCTGGAAGTTTGGTACTTTGTAAGGATTTCTTCGTTGCACCACAACATAGCAGATGGTTTCATGGTGTGGGAAGGTGTGAAATAGAGAGAAAGGAAGCAAGAAGCCAAAAAGCGGATCGATCTCACTCTTTTTATAATCATTCTGGGGGAAATAATCTGATCTTACCAGATAACCCCCAGTCCTGCAGATGGCATGAATATAGTAATAGCAGAGATATGTTAAGGACCAGTCACCAGTTGGCTAGATTTTCCTAATCATCCTGCTGCTAATCTCCCTTGCTCAGTCAACTACTGATGGCTCACCTTTAAATTTCAGGCAGTATCAGAGTTCCCATAAGGGTTCAACTTTCTCTTGGCGCAGGACACAGGGAGCTTCCAGCTTTTTCTTGGGCACACCCTGCTTCTGCATATAACTATAACTATAACTATAACTATAACTATAACTATAACTATAACTATATATATATGTGTGTGTGTGTGTGTGTGTGTGTGTGTGTGTGTGTGTGTGTGTGCAATGAATGGTCATTGAGGCCCTGAAGGATATACCAGCGCTTGCCCACATTTCTTGCCATCTTGGTCTCAAGGTCTTCTTTTAAAATTTTTGTCAAAGTCCATTTTTTCCCAAATGAAAATTTCAGAAAGCAACTCTGAAGTGACAGTGTCAGTCACCACCAGTAGATTGCCACTGTTTGCATTCGTATCCTGGGGACAGGAATATTTTTCAAGTGTGATCTGAGCTCCAAATGGTATCAAATAGAAAAAGCAAGCTGCCCAGGAACTCTCCAGGAGCTGCTAATTTAATCAAGGGATAGAGTAACTTTTAATGGAACCCCAAAGAAGTCAGCTTTCTGTGTTGCCTGCTAAGCTGCAGGCCATTTCCTGGACACCTGGCCAGTGAGGCAGAAAGGAAGTAAGGTTGCAAGTGTCCCGAGTGAAAATGACACAGACGTGCTGGATTTAAAACCTGGGGAACTGGATCATTTTGCCTGTATCCTCATTGTCTGATTTTGCTTGATTAATCTGTTTTGGAGTCAATGACTCTTAAAGTTCCCCAGGTTATTTTCAAACTTGTGATGCCCCTGTCTCAATCTCCTGGTGCTGAGAGTACAAGGTATAGATAGCACCCAAAAATCTATGACAATTACTCAAACATTGATATGAGATAGCTATAGAACTACTAAAGTGGAAGTGGGTAATTTCATGGAAGTCTCAGTGGATATTACATGGGATTCCAACATGGAAATTCAACTGAGGCAAGATAGAAATACAGGGAACATTAAGGGTGGGTGGGACATGGGAAGGACAAGAAAGCTCTAATTCTGAGTCTTACTGAAGTCTCTTACTATCTGAAATGTAAGAAATCTAGTATAATCAACAGCATTTGCTGTGAAGGTTGTCAACACGGAGATACTCCTTTTATCTAGAGACATTTCAAATATGAATGTTAGAGGATGTTAGAAAAACAATGAACCATGCTTAGGCTCCACCATGTATGACTTTATTCCTTTTCCAGATGTGAACCAGCAGTTTTCTGGGGATCTCACAAATAGGACTACAAAAGATTTTTGTTTGTTTTTGTTTTGTTTTTGTTTTTGTTTTTGTTTTTCTTTTTTTCCTTAAATAAAAACATGCCTAACTTCCTTTTGTCTCTTCTGCGGCCTATCATTTTAACTTATAAGCTATAATCTTATTCCATTTTCCTTGGGAAATGCTTTGCTATCTCATTTACTGGGAGAAATAAAGGGGAAAAAATGTGGCCCCTTTGTAGCTCTTTGAGGTGTAACTTCAGAAGCTTCCAAAATTTTGTTTACAGCAATTGTGAAGACACCAATACTCGGGTTTCTCCTGAGAAATCCATACATGTGCATGCTTTATCACTTCCTAAGTGCCTCTCTAGTAACCCCTAGGCGTCTATCTAGTACTAAGCTTCAACTCACCTTCTCATTGACTTGACAGCACAGCATTCTTTTCTGTGATGAAGAATTCTAGCTTCAATAGATTAAAGGACTCTGTAGTGAAATGCCCCTCTAATACCCCAGGCTGCTATAGTTGGCATTGCAGAGCTGTGTTCCCAGCTTCCCTTTCTTGTTGCCACTGACAATATTTACCAATAAAATAGAAGTTCCACTATTGGTTGATACTTGCACTTAGTTGTAGAATACAAGGGCCTCTGGAGGCAAATGTGAAGAGCCAAGCTATTCATTTGACCCAGGTGTCTACATGCCTGGGTTCCAAGGTTTTAAAGAGGAATATGTCCCTCCCCTTGAATGCTATTCAAGCTCCAAGCAATGTCTAGCAGTTACATGGTTTGAAGTCTCAGAAACTAAGAACATAGCCCCTGACATAGTCTCTCCAAAGCCCATCCATGTCATGGCTTCTATGTCCTTTAATGCTGACATAATTTCTACCAGCTTAAGAGCACACCCCTAAGATAAGTCCAAGCCCAGAAAATGTCTGTTTTGAGAAACCACACACTGATCACACACACAAAAAGTTGTTTCTTCCCCTCGTTCCTTGAAGCTGGGACCTGGTCTCCTAAGCTCAGTGTTCATGGAGTCCTGTCTGTAGTAACAGACAGCTAACAGACATGGCTGATTAATTGCTGTCTTACTAACTCAATTGGAAACTTCTACTGCTATGAGTCTCCTAAACTCTCCATTGCTTCTCTAACCAACCATCACATCTATGTAGATGAACTGTGTTTCAATGTTCCCTGGACTCTTCTCCCTATTGCAGACCATACCACTAGCTGAAATTGCCCCTACCACTTTACCCAGGGTTCTGTCACTTTCTATCTTTGACACCTTACTAGTAGAGTCACTACCACTCTGCAGGGGATGCTGCTGCCAGTGCCTGCTCAAGCGGTGCAAGCAGAGAGATCATGGAGGAAGAGTCTGAGGTAGTGAGTTCAAATGAGACCCACTCCTAGAGAGTCCTTAGGATCTACATCCTACTGCTCTTCTCCGTTCTTCTCCATTGTGAAATGTCTGATTTATTACAGTGAGTGAGTATATATGAGTGCTTTAATGTTTATAAGCTGATTATGACCGAAAACATACTTAATTGTCTCTCATATATACAACCAATGGTGCTGTATATCTCCTGGTGCTTAAAGCCATTCTTCAAAGTTGCTTTATTCTCTCTATGTGATAGATGAAGGAAGTGAGGCACAGAGATGCTAGTAACTTTCCCAAAGACACACAGCAACTATTTGGCATTACCAGAATTTGTACTCATATCTATTTCAACCCAATGCTATTTTTATGCCTGGACATCATTTCTCACGGCACCTATAGAAGTATGGCTTTTATTTGTGTCTTTTGAATTTGTGGGTTCTAAATCAGAATGGATAGTGAGTCTAAGAAAGTTCAAAGAAACATGTCAAAGAAATGATAAAAGCGGTTCTGACTGTTCAAACATGACCAGCCCTACAAAGTCACAATGAGAAGTAGGAGGAAATGGAGAATTGCCTACCCAAAAGGGGCATGAGAGAGCACAAAAGGCATTTGACTCTTGAGACTGTTAGAGAGGTGATTTACCATGCAGTTGCTGAAGGAACAATGCTTCCTTTTCACTTCTCCAAGTTGGGGAAAGAAAGTTAATTTCAAAAGCTGAAATGATGATAATTGCATTCACGGAGTTCCATTGTAAAAAGAATAGCATTGCTCACAGGGGAATTGTTCCTGTGAAAAGATGGTCAACTTTGGAATAGTCTGTGTGAATTTTCTGAAGTGAATGGAAGAAGACCATGAGAAAGAGAGGAGGAGGAGTCAATTCTTGATTGCTAGACAAATGCAGAATGACACTCAAGTAGCTATTAGAATGTCACCATTCCAATCAAGAATATGCTGTGAGGGGGACCATGCAAGTGTCATACAGGAAAGCAAAATGTGTGAAGAGATAAGAACAAAAACCTGCTGCAGACTGACTTTGTCAACCTGGATCAGGCTTCCGGGAGTCTCTTGTCAGGCAGGTCCTTGTCAGTATATTTAAAACACAGTCCAATTTGGGAAAAGGTTTCCAGGCAATAACCTATCTAATCAGTCCAATTTCAGGTGCACAATAAGGCTTAAGGTGTGACTACATAGAGTCTTTTACAAAGTACATGTGATCATGAGGGTGGATTCTATAGCTTAAAGGCCTAGAATCTACTGTGGTCTCTGACCGAGGTCAGCATAGAAGTCAGCAGGCTCTAGAGTACTTGCGACTTCTCAGCTAAGGGTGGGTAATGATCTAGGGAGAGAAGAGGTTGGAATGATTATTCTGAGGAATTTGGGTGAGGTCTGCTCTATTGCGAAAGGTAGGTGAGGTCCGCCTCCACAGATAGCATAAAGGTCACCAGGTGGTTAATAAAATCCTTTCTCAGCTTCCTCCATGGAATGAAGCAATTTGATTTAATCTCCTCCACTGAGGAGACACCCTGGCATGATTAACACTCCTGGGTCTCTTAGTATTTCTCTGTGAGTACAAGGGCCTCTGTGCCCCAACAATGTTGAAGTATGCAGGACCTGATCTCATAGAAGTCCCTAAAACTTAGAGGTTCATGGAGTTTGCTTCCTACAGTCCCAGAGCTTTTAATGCTAAGAATGAATAGTAATAAGGCCCACTAGAATACAAATCAGTGTGTCCCAAGGTCCAATCACATATTTAAATACTCATTTCCAGCTTGACAATATCTGCAGTTAAGGTTTCTAGGGTGAAAATTAGGGTAAGAGTCAGGTCAGGTGGGTGGGGCTCTAGTGGATAGGAGTTATAGGCTAACACATTTATCTTGAGTTTCCATCATGAAGAATTGAGACAAAAAAATGTCAGCAGTTCACAGCTTGTGCTAGTTTATTACAAAGTGGTGTAACTCCTGTCTGACCAATACCTTTCTCTTCTCTATTTGATTTATTTGCAAGCCATTTACATTTATCTATATGATTTCCATCAGCTATATTTCAATGAAGAATAATTTTGATGCAATTAAACCTGCCATTTAAATATCACTTGAAAGTATCTTCATGGGAATTTGGTAATATCACAGCGAAAGGTTTGGTCTTTCTATATTTATCCAGAATGAAAAGGGGTCTGAGAAAAGTATCAGTTAAAGAAGAATAGTTTTCTTGCTCTCCAGAGCCAACTGAAGATGTAAATAAAACGAAGTTATCCCTAACTAATCACTAAGGCTATGGGACTGAGCTACATTAACCGAAACACACCAGGACACACTGACAACTTCACTGTGTTTGTTTAACCATCATGAAGCCTTCCTCTCAAATTATTGTTTTCTGTCTCCTGACTCCTCTGAACTATATAGGGATGTTAGCGTACAGTGCTTTGTGTTAAGTTATACTGATGTCCAAGTGAGCTCATTAATACACTGGTCTCATCATAACTACCTTCAATATAATATAATTATCTATTTTACCCTAAGCACATTTAAGAATCACATTTTATTCATTTTTTTTGAGAGCCAAGTAGAAACATACATTTCTTCATTGCCATTCAACAAATTAGTGATGAGTCTTTCAAAAAGAGAAGAGGGAAGTGGATCAATCTATACAGACAATAGAAATTAAATTCCTTCTGTTTTGACTAAAGAAAACATGTTCTTTGGAGGGAGAATTTCAAAACTGCAAATTACAACTTAACACGATGATAGCTGGAGGGCATAATCTGCAGGAGGCAATTTTTGTAAGATATATTAAACTTGGAGTCTTATATTTGATGGGATGTAAAATCATAGCATTTTAAAACTTGAAATAAAAAAGGGGCCTTGGAGCATTCTCAGGGACAAACCTCCACTTCTCCCCAAACACAATTTTCTGTGGGCAAAAATGGAAATGTGCATTTAAAAGATGGAAACTCATTTCCCTAGAGGTCTGTGCAAAGTGGTTTTCAAATAAAAACAAAGATAATAAAAAATTGTGTTCTCTTAAATATCTGGTTGATACACATATGCATGTACATGCTGCCAACTAGAAAAGCAGGCTTCCGTCATCTGAGGCTCTTCTATTAAGATACTGCATGTTCGAATGATGCCTTACGGAGATTGCTGATTGGTTGTTATGCTTGGAAGAAGCTTTCCTGGTGCATCTCCTGTACACCTCAGCCTTAGGATTCGGCAAATTTATTAAGCTTTGCTTATTTTATTAATTTTTCATCATGACACTATATAGATGATTATAGTATATAGAAATAAAGCAGAAATGACAGATTTGGCATGAAAGAGAAGCATTTTTGTATTCCATTTTGTCATTTGTTAACTACATAGCCTTGGCCAGGCACTTATTTACTCTCATTTACAGCTGGATGAAGATTCACGATGCCTGCTTTGGCATTTATTTAAGCATTAAATGTAGCACATCTGTTCTAGCTTGAATATTGAATGTTTCCCCGAAGAACATTGGTCCTCAGAGCAGTATTAATGGAAGGTGGTGAAACCTGGCCATGGAGGCTACAAATGAGAAGGCTTAAGTCACTAAGGATGTACCATCAAACAAGAGTGTAGGGCCCTGGTGCCTTCCTCTTTATTTTTGCATTATCACCATAAGGTGAAGGGCTTAATTGTGTACTAGAAATCATGAAATGGTTAGGCAAGATAGAATCTCTCCCATCAATTTATTTATATTTAATGTTCATGAGTATTTTTCCTGTATGTATATATGTATGTATGTATGTATCTATGTATGTATGTATATTTTCTACTGAGTTCAATTAGTGCTTTTCAAAGCACATAGGAGTTGGGGGGATCATTCACTGGAGCAAGGGCAACTCATCAACAACCACACCCCCAAAGAAAAATGACTCTTCTTCACTCAGAAGTCACTCTATCTAGAGGTAGCGCACTGGAAGACCCTCTTCAACCCATGCTGGAATTTTGGCTTGATATTCTGCAGGTGGTAACTATATCTAGTGTGAACTCATGAATACAGTGGCTATCAGGTGTACATTTCTGAGATGGGTCTTATGTAGCTCAAGCTGGTTTCAGACTTTTTGTGTAGCTGAGGCTAGTCTCAAAGTCCCAGCAGTTTTTCTGCTCCAGTGTCTCTAGTGCTAGAATTCTATGTGCATACCACCATCTCTAGCTCTCTTCTTATTAATTACTTGAGAATGTCATACAATGTATTTTATCATATTTTCCATTCTCTCCAACTCCTCCAAGATCCCTCTCCACCCCACCCCACCCCACCCCAACTCTGTCTGACTTTGTATTTAAGCCCACTAACACTAATTCGTGTTGCCCAATCAACCTTGGGAGTGGAGCTTGATCCAGAATATTGTCATTCTATTATATCATTACAAGAACATCATAACTGTCTCTCCCAGTAGATATCAAATGCCAATAGCTGCCTAGGAAGGGGTGGGACTTCCTGCTCATATTTCCTTTTCATCCTGAAATATTGTCTGATGCGAGTTTGCTAGGGTCTTGTGCATGCTGTCATCTCTATGACTTCATATATTAACTTTCCAGTTGTGTCCAGAAAAATAATGTTTTCTTAAAGGTATACACCACCTCTGACTCTTACAATCCTTCTGCCCTAACTTCCATGAAGAACTCTGAACTTGGAGGAGAGAGATGTTATGTTTGATATCCCATGTAGGGCTGAGCACTTTGAAGTCTCTTGTTCTCTAAGTGTTATCCTGTTGTCACCAGCAAATCTCCATGCTAATTACCATCTATCATGAGAAGAAACTTTCCTGAAGAGAGCTGAGAGAGGTACTGATTTATGGCTGAAGAAATAAGTGATTAGGGATGTTTTTACTAATATTTTCATTTAACAGAAATATAGCAGATTCTCTCTGGGAGTCTAGGAACTATTTAACCACCATTTCTTGACTCTGTTAAAAGCAAAAATGTATAGGTTTCATTTTGTGTAGGGGGCTATAGCTGAATCAGAAAGTGGTTGGTTACTCCCTTAAAACATGTGTCGTTATTGCATCAAGAGGTATATTATGCCACACCAGTCATTATTTTACCTCATAGGGTTCGCCAGTGAGATTGGTTGATATTTTTCTCCTCTGGTTGCATGCATAGTGCTTTCCATCACAATCTATAATACCCAGTGCAGATGAAGCTTTATGTTAGTATCAGTATTATCCATATTTTTGGCCCAAGCATGTGGTGTGTTTAGCTATAGGATCTTACCATTGTACTAAGGGGGCAAGCAAGAACTATGGCCATAGCCTATAGTTTTCTGGAGTCTATTGAACCCCACTAGAGGAAACTAAAAATGTACTCGAGTTTTATTTCTGAGCAAGAAGTGTCAAATTGGGGTATTGTTCCTTTGTTATAGGGTAACTCTTTCTAATCTTTTTATATTAGTTCACATTTTAGCAAGTATCTACAAGTAAACTTTTTCAACATGTCTTTAAGTCTTAACTATCCCTCCTCATATTCCATTCTCCATTCTGCCTGCCCACCCTCATCCCATTTAATTTTTCTGGTTCTATTGTTTTGCCTCCCCAGACTTTTGTCACCGTATTCTACCTCTGATCTCATGAAAGACCCCCTTTTCCCCATAGTCATTTTCAAGTGTCAAACATTTATGGGTGATCCAATCACCCATAACATACATATCTAAAGATTCAAAGCCAACATTCACACATGAAGAAAACATGCAATGTTTGTCCTCCTAGGTCTAGGTTACCTCACTCACAATGATAGGTATAATTTTTGGGCCAGGAATCTAGGCTTAAAATATTCTCATTGCCCATCTTCATGTCTCTGGAGAGCTCATTGTATCATTCATGTGAACCTTGGATAGCACCAATTGGGGTTCACAGTGGGTGTGGGTAGTTGTCTGTGGGAGTAGGGCATAGGATGCCACACTATTCTCAGATGGAATAGGATGTGGTGGACATCAGGCTAGAGAGTCCTTATTTGAAGCCAGGAGTGCAGAATGCCATGTGGTCCCCGAAGTGCACTGTGGGGTCTGGTGACTGGTCCACAGGCAGACTTGTTCAGTTGACTTCACCTGGGGTTCATGTCACAGTAAACCATGTGAGCTGAGTTCTGAAGTCAGGATTGGAGGCAAACGAGCCTTTTGTCTTTATGAGTTAATTATCTCATATTTTTTTGTAATAATAAAATACTGTTAGATTATCAGAGATAGGTACTGTATCTAGAAAACTTTAGGCATCCATTTACCACTACTGAGTTTAAATATGGAAATTGAATTAATCTCTTACACAGTTGAATTTTTATATTTAGTCAAGACTGAATTGCAAACTCAGTTGTTTTATTTATGCTTCCATGTAGATTCAAATAAATATGAGTGAGACTACACATGTTCTTCTTGATAATCTTTAGATTTGGAATATAAAATCACCATTAGGGTAATACTGTCCAAAAGTACATAAATACACACACACACACACACACACACACACACACACACACACACACACATATACCCTGTTTTATTCAGAGATTTACCCATCTCTAAGAATTGTCTCCTGAGTGCTCAGGAGTGACACTGATGAATATCCTAAACAATTAAATCCAAACATGTGCTGAAAGCTGTCCCATGTCAGGCATTCTAGAAGGTGCTTGGGTAGCATCATGAAGAGATGCCACTATCAAATAGATGGTCCTATCAGGGTTTATGAGAAAAACATAACTTTTAAAATACATTCTCCTTCATGATTAAAAAATGTCTTTCCATGAAAGTTTAATGGAATTTAAGTCAGTGTCCTCACAGAAAAGTTCTCAGTTATAAGACACTACTTACTCCTTACAAATGTAAAAACGCTCAAGATCACTACTTTGTTAGCATGCTGTGCTATATTACAAAGGAAAAAAAAAGCTTCAATAACTAGAATAAAGACTTTTGAAGAAAAGCAGAAGAGTAAGGGGGGATGGAAATTTTGTGGTGTCTCTTTGACACAAGTGAAATGTTTGTATCAAACAATGTTTCCCAAGATGGGTTCCTATCCTTCCTGCTGCTCAGTTTACCTTTAGTGAGGCGGATGAAAGCACCCAGATAAAACAGACATGGACCTCTTGCTTCTCATGGTGGGTCACCCATGCTGGATTTGCATCAGGAACACACAGCTCTCTCTTTACTATGAAATTCTAGATTCTAGAAAAGTTAGGTTTGGCTTGATATTATTATGGTAGAGAACTTTTTTTTTTTTTTCAGTATTCCCTAACTCTAAGTATACAGAGACTCTGACCTGGCAAGTCTATCCTCATTGAACAAAGATGTGAAGCAAGTTCACCTGATGACATGTGTAGATTTTTGTCACACCACTTTTCTTGCTCCAAATGGAAAGTAACTCAAATGTGTACTTATGCAAGGAGGATAATCAATGATTTGAGGCATATTCACCCAGTAGGACATGACACAGCAATGATGGGAAGTGATGTTAAACATCACCACAGATGAATCTCGTGTAAATAATAAGTGAGTGAAGATAAATACAAGTCTCTGCCCTGCCCAAGAATTTCAGCAAGCTAGGAGGAACATGGCTTGAGATCTTGTCCAGAGGAGAGTCACTGTAGTTAATAATAATGTTCATATTTTAAACTGTTTTAAATTTCAAATGTAGCACCACAAAATTTTTCATGAGTGAGCTAATAGTTATGCTAATTAACTTGCTCAATAATAGTTTTATATTTTACATGTTCTATTTCATTTTTGATGCGTGACAGAATATCACAATCTGGGTTATTCAAAGGGGAACTACTTACATTTTCTACAGTTCTATGGACTGGGGAGTTAAATCTGGTAGGGCATACGAGATGAGGTAATAATATATGCTGTATCGAATGTGGCTTTTTTTTCCTTTGCTTTTTATTGCTTGATAAAACACTAGGACCAAAAGTAACTTGGGAAGGAAATGATTTATTTCATTCTACAGCTTCCAGTCCATCCTGAAAGGAAGTCAGGGCAGTGATTCACGGCAGAATCTGGAGGCACGAAATGGAACAGAGGGCATAGGAGACTGCTGCCTACTGGCTTGCTAATTATTGCTTATGCAGGTTGTTTCTTATACAACTTAGATCCACCTACCCATAGACACACCACCTACTGTGAGCTCAGAAGTCCCCCACTGATCATTAAGCATGAAAGTGCCCTACGGACTTGCTTACAGGTTATGTGATAAAATTTAACTTGCATAATGGTCAAGGGCATCACAAGACAGACAAACACACATGAGATGGAAAAAGCAAGTCAAACACTTCCTTTCATCGTGAGCCTACTCCTACATTAACTAACTGATGAAATTAATAAGAACCCTAATATGTTTGTGAGGGAGCTATTCCCATTCTGTAACAATAAGTTTAAGACCCTACCCCTTGCTATCTGTCACAATAGTAGTTACATTACAATATGTGTTTTAGAAGTGTGGTGCTTTGAATAGGTTTGGCCCCCATAGACTCATGCGTTATAAGGATTGGCCTGTGTGGCCTTTTTAGAATAGGTGGGGCCTTGTTGGAGGGATTGTGTCACTGTGGGGATGGGCTTTGCAGTTCTGTGTTCAAGCTCTGCCTAGTGCAGAGGGGGGAAACTTCTTCTGGTTGTCTTTAGATTAAGATGTAGAACTCTAGGCTACTCTACCACCATGCTTGCCTGGATTTTGCCATGCTTCTCTCTTGATGGTAATGAACTGAATCACTGAACTTGTAAGCCGGCCCCAATTAAATGTACTTTATAAGAGTTGCCTTGGTCATGGTGTCTTTTCACAGTAATAAAACCCAAACTAAGACAAGAAGGTACATTCCAACTATATGTAGTCTGCATATATCAAAATACAACATGCTAGTACATCATACATATAAATAATATGGACTGTCAATTAAAAAGGAAAATATTTCAGAGGAAAAATATGTATCATGTGAGTCTCCTTAGTCTTTTGTTCTTTTGAAAGCATAATGAACTCATTAATTAATTGAATGGTTGTATTCCTTTCAAGAACCTTTAATATAGTATCATGCATTATAAATTGATTGAAATTGCAGAGACCCCCAATTGGTAATGGGGTTTTCAAAAATGTAGTTAATTACTCTTAACTCACATTTCACTGACCATATTAAGCAGATTGTTTCCAGCATCCCTGAAAGGTTATCTAGTCCTTTAATATATTAAAATAGAAGTGAGAATATAAATACGTACATATACATTATGTGTATATATATGTGTATGTGTGTATATATATGTGTGTATATATATATATACATATATATTCAATATATATATATAATCTAGAATCTAAAGTAAATCCTGATAACCTGAAGCAGATTTAGTATGATCAATCTAAACTATGGCTAAAATGTAAGGGGACAGGTCAAGAGCCAATGAAAGTTTTAAATTAGTCACATTTAGTCAAAAAACAAGCAAACAAGTAAACAAAACCCTAAATGCAGGTGCCTACAATGTTTGTACTATGTAATACTTTTCAGTCCCAAAATACATTCTAATATCCTAAAGACTCAATTTCTGACCTCATTTTTAGCTACTGGAAAGGAATTTAAAAATCCAATAGGGTTGCATCTAAAACGTTCTTTCATTGCTTATGAAATAATTCTGCTTTTTAGCAATGAAAACTATAAATAGGTATGTTGACAATTTTCAAAAGCTTTTTGAGAACCAAAGGCTGCTGATCTTGAAAATTTGCTTAGGGGCTTAGGCTTCTCTTGGTCCTTAAGAGCTTTGTTCATTCACTCATGCCTTATCACTGTTCCTGCAACTGACTACACCAGCTTGATCTGAAACATTTACTTCTGATAAGATTCTCAAGCTTTGGCTTGAAGAATGTTTCTGAATTCTTAAAGTGGTTGAATTTCTCTATAGTGATAGATGCCAGGACACTGCCAACCCTTGGGGAGGTAATACTCACTAGAAGAGCATAAGATTTGGGACAGTTGATGCTCTATTTCTTGATCAAGATGTCAGTATCGTTCTTTATACAATTTGATTCATCATTACTAATTAAAAATTATGATCAGTGCACTTGTTGTTTTATAGAGTTTACTTTAACAAAAAGTACCAGAACATTTAGATCTCTCTTATAAAAAGCAGAACATAAGAAAGAAACATAAGAAAGAAAATGACCCAACTCTATGAAATAACATCAAGGTCAGGTGAATTTGTTTCTATACAGAACTGAGGCAAAGGAGAGCTGAAAATGTGGGGTTGAGCACAGGTGACTTCTTCTTCTTCTTCTTCTTCTTCTTCTTCTTCTTCTTCTTCTTCTTCTTCTTCTTCTTCTTCTTCTTCTTCTTCTCCTCCTCCTCCTCCTCCTCCTCCTCCTCCTCCTTCTCCTCCTCCTTCTTGTTGGCTTCTTGGTCATTTTATTTATTTACATTTCAAATGCTGTCCCCTTTCTGGTCTCCCCTCCACAAAACTCACATCCCCCTCCCTTTCAAGGCACATATCTAAATATAATAAAACTAACATTCAGCAAAAAATTAGCCAACATCAAATTAAATGAAGAGAAGCTTGAAGCAATCTCATTATCAGGGACAAAACAAGGCTGTCTACTCTCTCCCTATCTATTCAATATAGTAGTCGAAGTTCTAGCTGGAATAATTAGACATAAAAGAAGGTCAAGGGGATACAAATTGGAAAGGAATAAGTCAAGATTTTGTTTTGTTTTGTTTTTGTTTTTCAAGACAGGGATTTTCTGTGTAGCCCTGGCTGTCCTGGAACTCATTCTGTAGACCAGGCTGGC